>NW_028234406.1:29283965-29288965 GCF_977035675.1 Penaeus japonicus | reverse complement strand
CGCGTGTTTGCTGTCAATCCAGATCTCACTGATTAGGTGAAGAGGCAGAGGCATTTTGATTAATGGTTGATCACTTTCTCCTTTTCTCTCTGTCATTGATTTCCTGTTAATTTTGTCTTATTGTTTTATTACTCTTATGAGAGACAAGGTGAAGAGTTATATATATATGCATATATATATATATATGTATATATATATATATATATATATATATATATATATATACATATATATACATATATATATAATATATATATATATATATATATATATATATATATATATGCATGTATATATATATATATATATATATATATATATATATATATATATATATATATAAATATATATATATGCATATACATATACATGTATGCATATACATATACATATATGCATATACATATATACGAATTTTGATACATTTGTTTATCTTATCATAGAAAAAAGCTGTTTGATATGTTTTTTTTTTCTTTATACATTTTGAGTATAATTTTCATGGATTGGGAAATATTTGATCTATACAATCCTTTCATATTTTAAATTATGTTAGTTATATGCTCTTTGATAATGCCTTTTAAAATATATTAGTAGATAATACTTAGTCGAAACTATTAAACATTTGGATACATTGAATACTGACAGATATATTACAATAAAGAATTTTATCAGGCCTTTAAAAATATAATACAAGTAGATATAATAAATGTAATGGTTGTATATGTTAAATACTATATGAGAAATGTTAACTCTATATTTTGCACTGTGTACGTGAAGCCTTGTATATATAACATGAGTAATATGCGTGCCATACTTGCACAATATCAATTGGTACAATCATGATGTTGCTGTTGTCAACCGAAGATGTAAGGTTTGAGCATTTCATATAAAACACCGAGATTCCGTCCGTATTAAAATTATGATAGTATATAAACATCTTTTATTCAACCCTCCTTGACTTCCAACAAATTAATAACGCCATTTAATTACGTAGGTGTTGTGATGTTTCGTGTCCAGTTAGCCTTTTCTTCAGATGAATACAGATCTTTGTGATAGATTTGAAGAAAGTATGAACGTGAATGAGTAATTTCACAAAGCAAAATGTGTCATTAAGTATTGGACACTGTATCTTCATTAGAATTACGTGTATTTATGATGAAATTTTCATAACGAAACCTTAACTATGCCTTGTTGTGTGTGTGTGTGTGTGTGTGTGTGTGTATGTTGACTGGCTATAATATTAGCTCACAAAACTACTTTTACTTGTTATCTGTTACGCATATTTCCTAACAGATAAAATCGCTTTATACTTAAGTTAATACTAAGAGAGATAATATCCCCCTTAGTCTTCCTGCCATAGCGGTGATATAAAAGTGAAATCCTCATAGCAACGATGATGATAATGATGACGGTGAAAGTAAGAAAGACAAAGTGAAGATGGCAACAACGGCCATTATCATAATCACTAATATTAATACAACACATAGAAATGATAATAATAGCATCAGAATCATAGCAAGTAACAACAATGGTCTCAGCTACGATGAGGATGATGATAGCAATGTAAAAGTGATGAAAATAGTAGCATAATAGTAATAGTAATAACGATAGCAATGAAGTAGTAGTAGCAATGATTATATTGACGATAATGATACTAATAATGGAGATGGTAAGGATAATAAGGATAAAAACAATGATAATTATGATACTAATAGGCATAATGATGATAATCATTATATAAATATTAATGATAATTGTGATAGTAATGATAGTAATGATAATGATGATAAAAATGATGATGATAATAATAATGATGCAAAGAAAGAAGTTGATAATGAATAATGATAATAATGATAATGATAGTGATAATGATGATATTATTAACAATGATGATGATAATGATGATAGCAATAATAATAACATCAATTGCCAAAGCGATAAGGATGTTGATACTGATGATGATAATGATGATAATGATAACAATAATAGTAATAATGATAATAATCTTAATGATGATAATGATAGTAATGATAATGATTATGATAATAACAATGATAATACTTCAAATAATTATAGTAATAATAACACTGATGATAATTATGATGGTGATATTAAACAAAAATAATTATAGTAAAAACAATAAAAAACTATGATAATAAAGAGACTAATAACGACGGTAGAAATAATGATAATGATAAAAAATATCTGTAATAATATAATCAATTATAATGCTAATAACAATAAAGATAATGATAATAATGATCAAATAGTAATGATGATAATTGACAATAATAATGATAATAACAATAATTGTAAGGATAACGACAACAATGATAATAGCAATAATAATATCACCAATGATGATAATCATATTCATGGCAATAATAAGGGCGTCATGACGTGCATGGCGACGGACGTTATGCAGTACATTACGATGGTCGTCATGGCATATTTGGCGTTGGGCGAGAGTGGTGTTTATTACATTAAGAGTAATAACTATGTTTAGTGGATGATCGTTGTCTTTGTGATTCATCTAATTACCGCGATATTCACCAAAATAGATTAAGTTTCAAGACTTAGCACTGGTCCCCCTCCTCTTTCCTGGCTCTTCATCTTTTTTCTTTCTTTCTTTCTTTTTCTTCATTAGGGATGGTCATTTCTTCTGTGTTTAGTTATGAAAGAACATGGTTACGAAAAAAAGAAAAATTATCCTCCCATAACACACATTGAGTATAACATTATCACACTGAGTATAACATTATGACACTATACTACAATTTTTGTCTTTTACTATCAGTGATTACTGTAAGCCACATAAAAGACACACTACGGTAAACTTAATGAATGAAAGGTCGTGATATGTTGCATAAAGGTCCCTCGCTCAGAATTGAACCCGTCTGGCGTGCAGCGCAAGGGGGCCAGAGCAACATATCGATCCCCGCCTGCAATGACTTAATGATAATAAAGACCATTGTGAAGATAGTGATGATGATAACAGTGCCAGTGATAATTTTGGTGATAATAATAATGATAATTAAGATAAAAACAGTTTTGATATTAATGGTGATAATGATAACAACAACAATGATAATAATCATATTGATGATAATGATAATAATAAGGATTATCGTGATTATGACGATTATGATAATGATAACAGCAACAAAAATAATTGCAACGATAATAATGCGAATACTAATAACAACAATAATTATGGCAATAATGCTGATGATGATAACATTTATATCAGTATATATAATGATGACAATATTTATCATTCAAATGATTATGATAATAGCAGGAGCATCCATAGTAGAAACAACAACAATAATGATAAGGATAAAAACAAAAGTAATAAGGATAAAGATAACAGCAATAAGAATGGTAATGATGATAACCCAAGAGTGGTAATTATGATAAGCCAAGAATGGTAATTATGATAAGCCAAGAATGGGAATTATGATATCCCACTACTACTACTACTATTACAAATGATGATAATAACAATAATGATGATAATAATAATAATGATAATAATAATAATAATAATAATAATAATAATAGTTCTGAAAACAGAACTGAATTCAAAAAATAGAGTTCAGGCAGTAAACACTTTAGCTGTTCCAGTAGTTCAGTACAGTTATAACATCATCAACTGGAACCTTCCCGACCTTCAAAGAATGGATAGGAAAACTAGAAAGCTTCTTACTGCAAATAAAATGCTCCACCCAAAGTCAGATGTTGATCCTTTGTACTTACCTAGAAAGGAAGGTGGTCGTGGACTTATCCAGTTAGAACTAACCTATAAGACAAGCACTGTTGGCATGAAACATTATTTACATTTTTCAAACGACTGGATGTTGCAGCTGGTACTGCAACACGAAAGTACTAAAAAACTCCATTCCATCTTAATTAAAAGAAGGGGAAAAAATTGAAAGGGAATTTGAAGTTGACCCTATAGTTGAGGTACAGCAATTAGATGCGACTAAAGTTGCAAAGAAAGCTAAGATTAGTGCTAAAAAGAAAGGTCAAGAAATGCTTGCAGAGAGATGGAGCCAGAAACCTCTGCATGGACAGTACCTAACCCGAGGCAAACAAGCTGATGTTGATCAAACAGCAACCCATCAGTGGCTACGTGGTTCAGGTCTGAAGGCAGAGACAGAAGGCTTCATTGCAGCACAAGATCAGAGTTTATTTACCCGTAATTATCAGGCAAATATCTTGAAAAATGGTGCAGATGCTAAGTGCAGGTTTTGTGACAAGAGTACTGAAACGGTTGACCATCTTATCTCTGGTTCTATATTAGCCCCAAGTGAGTATGTTCGGAGACACGATAGAGTGGGTCAATACCTTCATTGGGGTATTTGTAACCACTATGGAATAGAGACTACTAGCAATTGGTTTCAACACGAACCGAAAACAGTAATCAATGGAAAGAATATTACCACCTTGTGGGATTTTTCTGTACACACGGACAGAACCATACAGTCAAACAGACCGGACATCATTGTGAAGGACCACTCTTTGAAAACATGTCTATAAATTGATATGAGCGTACCCTCAGATAAAAACATTTCAGTAAAAGAATTCGAAAAGCTCAGTAAATATAAAGATTTAGAAATAGAAATTGAAAAGATGTAGAACATGAAAGCATGTACTGTTCCTGTTATTGTTGGAGCACTAGGAATGATAAAGAAGGGTAACAAAAAGCACCTAGACAAAATACCTGGTAAACAGTCTCTCCAAGAAATCCAAAAAATCGTCCTTACAAGTACAGCCCATATTTTACGAATGACTCTATCAACATGATTTTGATATTTTTTTCTTTTTCTTTTTTTGGGTTGTATTTATGTTCGTTTAAAGCTCTTGGAATCCTTTGCTTGCCTTAGATCACTGGGGTGACCCGGTTAGCAATTGTAATCAAAGCAAATCAATAGAAAACAGTAAATAATGATAATAATGATAATAATAATAATAATAATAATAATAATAATAATAAT
>NW_028234406.1:29263965-29271465 GCF_977035675.1 Penaeus japonicus | reverse complement strand
TACACAGAAATGCTAATGAAAAAGCCTAAAATTTCTTATTGTTTTCTAAGAGAAAACAGGATTTGGTTACCAGTTTTAGGAGTTTTCCAACTCATTCCAGTACAAAGATACCCGATTTAGAATGCACCAGAGTAGTTACAAAACGAAGTAAGTCATAATATAAAACTTTAGCAGTAGATACGGAACGTGACTACAAGATCTGCAGATCCGTACAATATCTGCGATGGAAAACATAGTTTCCGGACTGATCTAGTTTCGAGAGTGTTCCAGGTTTCCTCACAGTTTTACAGCTTCCTTGCCCCCTCCCCCTCTTATTCTGTCTCTCCCTTTCTCTCTCATCTTTTGCGTTATCTATATATTTATCTATCAACTTTATTCATAACATGTCTCCGTTTCAGCCTCTGTTTGTCCCCATGCCTATCAGAATTATCTATTGAGCTGTTTTAGTGGGTTTGGCGATTACGAGGAAGTGGTGCAAGGTGGGAATGAAAATGGGGAATGAGGGTGGGTGGAGTGGAGGGGGGGAGGGTGGAGGTGTGGGGTGGGAAGGGGATGGGGCGTGGGGGTGTGAGTCGAAGCAACTGTGGGGGTGGGGCTGTGTGTGTGTGGGGGGGGGGGAGGGCATCCCTCTGTTTGGTTCACGTGCGAGAGAGTTCAATGACCACTGCTGCGACGTTGGCCCCTTGTTGCACTGGCTAGCCCCGTTATGTGGATTAGATATTGTTTATATGCGAAAATTAACCACATAAAAGTAACACCACATAGTTGTAAACACTTTCTGATGTGAAATGGTATGTTGGACTCCATGGCTTGGGTGGGGAGGGGAGAACCCATGAAGATTTGGGGGCTAATGTGTGTTAGCGACAATGATATCGAAGGCTGAATGGGTGTATGTGTGAATGGGTGGGGGGATGTGGCTTGTTATGTGTTATGATTTGTCTGTGTTTGTTTGTTTGTCTTTAAATGTGTGCTCATGTGTCTTTTATATTTCCGTGTGTTCATTTAGGCTTATTCATTGTAAGTTATGGTTGAATGTGTTCAGTGTTTATATATCATTAATACATATGGATTGAAGGGATGATATACAAGTGTATAGAATGACTGCCCTGAATAAGTAAACATACTTGCGAATTAACTATGGGAGGTTTTGAGTAAGATGCTGGAGGTGAAAATATAGCAAATTGAAGATGAGATACACCACAAGGAATAATGAGCATTGATGAGATGAGAACAACACGTGACAAAGAGGCATTTAAGTGCCTCGAAATCCTTAAAGCATGAAATGATTAAAGACCCAGTGAAATTATTAAATTTCTCATCTATATCTATCTCTGTCTCTCTATTCATATATATTCCTCTTTAGATATATTTCTATTTATTTGTTTATCTATCAATACATACACACACACACTCAACACACACACACACACACACACACACACACACACACACACACACACACACACACACACACACACACACACACACACACACACACACACACACACACACACACACACACACACAACACACACACACACACACACACACACACACACACACACACACACACACACACACACACACACACACACACACACACACACACACACATATATATATATATATATATATATATATATATATATATATATATATATACAGAGAGAGAGAGAGAAACTATATATACATTTATTTATATATGTATATCTATATGTATATGTATATATATATATATATATATATATATATATATATATATATATATATATTAATATGTGTGTATGTGTGTATTCCTGTGTGTATGTATGTGTGTGTATTCATATTCACACACACACACACACACTATCTATCTTTCTATCTCATTATCTCTCTCTCTCTCTCTCTCTATCTATCTATCTATCTATCTATCTATCTATCTATTTATCTATCTATCTCTCTCTCTGCATATATATACATATATATATATATATATATATATATATATATATATATATATATATATATACATATATACATATACATACATGCATACATATAAGGGCGAGAATCCCGTCGAGAATAATAGGATCAAGCAGGCAGAATGTCGCGGGAGCATTAACCTGGCCAGAAGTGCATTGACGTCTACGTGACAGAAGTCTGCTTTTCGCTCCAATTCGATTTTGCGAAAATAGGAACGAAGCAAAAATCAGAAAATCAATTTGTAATGGACTTCCTTTTCAAATAGAATACTGTATATGGTGCCTTTGATTTCAAAATTTAGGCATCTGAGTACCTATAGTCATAAAGATAGGGTGATTTTTCATTTACTATCCTGAGTCATCAACCAAATTTACCTAATTTCATTTCCATTGTCTACTTTTATGATAAACCGAGAACCGCGAATAGCCACGAGAAAATGCACTAGCAAACCTACGAGCGAATTTCGACCACAATGTTTTCACGCGAGAGACCGTTAGATGGCTCGCCGTTTCCCAAACCTCTTGTGTCGCTTCCCCTTACTCTTTCGAATGACCGTGTGACCCACTTTTTTGTCTTATTTCTTCTTCTTCGGGGGAAGATAAGGTGGTGGTGTTGATTTGCTTCAAGACTTTGATGACTGAGATCGTATTTTTGATGGTCACTCAAAGATGAGGGTATGGGCACAGTTATTGAAACGGAATTTGGAGAAAAAAAAACTATATATGTATAGGTAAATGCATTGACACACACATACGCGCGCGCGCAGGCATGCGTGCATACATATACATGCACACACCCACACGCAGCAGTCTCACATAAGATTACACTCATAGTTTTGCATATACACATAAAAACACACTCAAATGGACATACTTAAGCACATGAGTACTTCTACACATACACAAGTGCGAACGTGTGCACACAAACATATCCGCAAACATGTAAACGATTGCAAAAGTTACCCTTGGTGTAATATCAAAGATGCTATCTGTTTTACACCATCTTCAACACACAAAAAAACGAGACTGAAATGTAAAAAGGCATAAACTTCCAGCTAAAGCACGAAGAAAACCAGTGCAGGAGCGACCCAAGCCAGCAGATGTGTCTTGCCACGCGTTAAAAACAACCTCTCGTTCCTGCCCTAAAGGTCTGCCTTAGAGGTCAGCAGAGGTCATGCTGCATGCACCGAATACCCTCCTCCTGTGCGTCAGTCCATTCTTTCCATTAATAGCACACTTGCTAATCCGGGTCATCCTCGGTCAGCGGCGGTTCTGATGAGCAGTGGACATGCTAGGCTGTCAATCACTGTGATAAGTAGGCCCTGTTTCATCCGGAATGGCTGGCTGCTTCCGTTTCCTCACTCGCAATTACGGATTGACGACTTTGTGTGTGTGTGTGTGTATATGTATATATATATAGATATATATATATATATATATATTATATATATATATATAGATAGATAGATAGATAGATAGATAGATATAGATATATATATATATACATATATATATATAGATATAGATATATATACATACATATATATATATATATATATATATATATATATATATATATGTGTGTGTGTGTGTGTGTGTGTGTGTGTGTGTGTGTGTGTGTGTGTGTGTGTGTGTGTGTGTGTGTGTGTGTATACATATATACATATGGACACAGACACACACACACTTACTCTACTGCCTTGCCCTCTACCCATCATCTCTCCCTCCCCCCTCCCTCACCCTTCACCCCCCATCCCCCTCCCCACCCCCAACCAGGGTCACGAAGGGTTAGAGCCGCAAGTTGCCCCTGGAGGCCAAGATATTTCAAGCCGTGGTCACCTGGGAATTGGTTATGGCCGGCAATATCCTGGCCAATGTTGCTTCATCGGCGGAGTCACCTTGGATTTTTTTTTTTTTTTTTTTTTTGAGGGGATGTCTCTTTTGTTTGTTGTTTTTCTTCTGTGTGTTTTTTACTTTGTTCTTTCTCTCTCCTTGTCTTTTCTTCTCTGTCCGTCTGTCTGTCTAAATGTCTGTATGACTCTCTCTCTCTCTGTTTGTGTCTTTGTCTGTGTCTCTGTCTCCCTCCTTCCCATTCCATTCTTTCTATTCTTCCCACTCTCTCTCTTTCTATTGATCTATCTCTCTTTCTCATTCTTTCTCTTTCTCTCACTCTCTCTCTAACTTTTATTTCTATCTCTTTCTCATTCTCTCTCTCTCTCTCTCTCTCTCTCTCTCTCTCTCTCTCTCTCTCTCTCTCTCTCTCTCTCTCTCTCTCTCTCTCTCTCTCTCTCTCTCTCTCTCTCTCTCTCTCTCTCTCTCTCTCTCTCTCTCTCTCTCTCTCTCTCTCTCTCTCTCTCTCTCTCCCTCTCTCCCCCCCTCTCTCCCTCTCTCTTTTTCTCTCCTCTCGCTTTTCCTTCCGCATGAGTTCCACGCAGACAGGATACGCTCAAGACATTATACAATGATGACATCATATCATTATCTAAGAATAAGTAAATAAACGCATTATAGATAAGTAAATGAACAAATGGATAGGTGAGTGAATGGATAGATAAACAAAAAGATAGATAGATAATCTACGATATATGCACGAAAGGACTTTGGGTTTCAGTGAAATCGTCCATTATTTGACAATCAGCGCTTATCATGAACGTCTATGACTCGTTCGCTGATTCGCCTTAACCCGTTCGCCCATTGACTGAATGGCCAGGGAACCACTTTGTTTTTCGCGTTGCAGGGGTAAAGTGGCCGGTGTGTTGAATGGTTGAACTCGGGTTTTCTCTCTCTATGGCTTGTTCTTTTTTTCTGTCTCTTTGTCTCTTTCTGTCTCTGTCTGCCCATCTCTCTCTCTCTCTCTCTCTCTCTCTCTCTCTCTCTCTCACTCTCTACTTAGTGATACTGTTGTTGTTGATTTTGGAGTAATCTTCAGTAATGAAATCGAAAAGCATTACGTAAATTGTTTTAGAAACAGAATACAGTTTTTGAATCTCCAATAAAACAGCACATTTTCAGCTGACTCAGGATCGACGTGTTTGAATTCTGCGTCAGTATTTTATGTGGTTGCGGTTGTATAATCAATTTGCTTATCTTGCTTTGTGGAAGGGGAAGCACTGTTTTTTTTTTGTTTTTTGTTTTTTGATTACATTATGTTGGTATTGTCAAGTCCTAAATGTTTACAGTTACAGCACAGTATTTCCGTGTCCTGTACATGTCTTGACACTGTTTGGTGAATATGTTTGCCTTACATTTTCATTTACAAGACAGAAAACATAAAGATCCTTGTTTTAGTCCGACATTAATTAGTAATTATCTCTTCAACAGCCGTCTCGTATTCTTTGCGTTGGAGTTTGACAGTGTCATGCATTCTGATCATGCAGCCATGAAATGCGCGTCTTGCAAAATGCGTGGCGACCTGTCCTCGATCTTGTATGTGTGTGAGGAGAAGAGGGTCAGTGTAACAGTTCTAATTTGGTCCGCCCAACTTCTTCTTTAATAACTCGGGACTTTGCTTGCTATTCATATTCCTTATAACAAGGTTCCCCGGAGAGTAATTGAAGGATGCTATCTCGCTTTTTGTACTTCTCGACTCATGCTCGGTGATCGCCCATTCGCAGTGCAGTTTGGGTTTTGCCTTCTGGACCATATTGATTGGTAGACATACAGGAACATGTATAAATCTATCCAACGTGCACAAAGACAAACAGTCAGATAGATAGCTTCTCGGCGTTACACTCTTGCCATTGCAAAAAAAGAAAAAAATAATAAAATAAAATAATAATAATAATAATTATAAATAAAATAAATAATAAAAAATAAAAATAAAAACGTATAATTCGCTTTTTTTATGACTGCATCAAAGCATCAACCCAATGACGAATCCAAGCAAAAGGGTATAAAAAGCATCTCACGTTATCCTTTCACAATTGCAATAATACGTGTCTTTCAATGATGTGTGTTATGTGCCATACGCATTATTAAATGTACAACATGGCCCCTTCACGCACTAGTGTGGACTCTTTAATTTCTTTAACAAGCATCTCTACTCTCGTGACTGAAAAAAAGCAAATGAGACTTTTCCTTGCAATTAGACTGATTAGCTGCTCAATTCACTTCGCGTAAAGTTAATTGAGTCACCCCTCTGACCTTTGCGTCCCGACGGCAAAAGAGTATGACAGATTTTTTTCTTCTTTTATCAATTTCAATTGTTTTCGGCACTCTTTTTACTTGCATGGAGGAATATGCTTTCTGTTGATCTCGCTATCACTCGTACCTTTCTTCCCTTCTCTCCTTTTCTTTTTCATTATCTTTTCTGCTCTTGTCCTTTCTCTTCTCTCTCTCTCTCTCTCTCTCTCTCTCTCTCTCTCTCTCTCTCGGTCCTCTACTTCAATCCTCTCTCCTCTCTCTCTCTCTCTACTCTCTCTCTCTCTCTCTCCATCTTCTCTCCTCTCTCTCTCTCTCTTCTATATATATATATATGAATATAATAATATATATATATATATATGTGTAGTTGTATATGTGTGTGTGTGTGTGTGTGTGTATTATAAGAGAGATATACGAAGAGAGAGAGAGAGAGATAGATATAGGAAGAGAGAGAGAGAGAGAGAGAGAGAAAAAGAGAGAGAGAGAGAGAGAGAGAGAGAGAGAGAGAGAGAGAGAGAGAGAGAGAGAGAGAGAAAGAGAGAGAGAGACATAATGAGAGAGAGAGAGACATAATGAGAGAGAGAGAGACATAATGAGAGAGAGAGAGATAGAGAGAGAGAGAGCGATACATAAAGAGAGAGAGACACTCATAGTGAATTTATATATTATAACATATATATATATATATATATATATATAATAATATATATCAATTATAATAATATATTTCTAAATATATATAATGTGTGTGGTGTGTAGTTGTGTGTGTGGTGTGTATAAATAAGAGAAGAGAGAAAGAGAGAGACAGAAAAAGAAAGAAAAAAGAAGAAAAGCAAAGAGAGAGAGAGAGAGAAGAGAGGACAAAAGAGGGAGAAGAGAGAGAGAGAGAGAGTGAAAGCGAAGAAGAGAAGAATAGAGAGAGAAGAAAGAGAGAGAGAGGGAGAGAAGAAGTAAAGTAAAAGAGAAAGAGTAGACGAGAGAAGAGAGAGAAGAAAGAAAAGTGAAAAAGAAGATAAGAGAGAGAAATAGAAGAGCAGTAATGAAGTGGAGAAGATAGGAAGAAGAAAAAGAGCGCAAATACTAAAAAGAAACATAACCAAACCATGTATGAGAATAACACCACCCTCTGCGTCCAGACAGACGATGAAGCTGCCATTAAACCATAGCAATCATGGGCCATTTTAACCGTGAAATCTTTGTTCCAGAAATGATCCTTTGATAGTTTTCTTTGAATCTCCTGTCCCGGAGACCAATAAAAAGACACGTTATCGCACGCACGTTTGACTGGGTGTTAATAAACGAAAGAAAAAAGGGGAAAAGGGGGTAAAATAAAAAAGTTTACTTTTTTATTTAAAGCCTAAGGGAAAAGCGAACCACCAATTTAAGCATTTAATAT
>NW_028234406.1:29253064-29263865 GCF_977035675.1 Penaeus japonicus | reverse complement strand
GAGCGAGAGAGAGAGACAGCACAGATAAGAGAGAGAAGAGAGAGAGAAAGGAGAGAGAGAGAGAGAGAGAGAGAGAGAGAGAGAGAGAGAGAGAGAGAGAGAGAGAAATAGATAAGAGAGAGAGAGACAGACAGATAAGAGAGAGAGACAGACAGACAGATAAGAGAGAGAGAGCGACAGATAAGAGAGAAAGAGACAGACAGATAAGAGAGAGAGAGAGAGAGAGAGAGAGAGAGAGAGAGAGAGAGAGAGAGAGAGAGAGAGAGAGAGAGAGAGAGAGAGAGAGAGAGAGAGAGAGAAAGAGAGAGACTCACAAAGAGTAAGAGTGAGAGTAAGAAAGAAAGAGAAAAAGAAAGATAGATAGAGGAGGCTAGGGGGCGGGAGGGAGAGGGAGAGATAGAGAAGAGAGGGGAGAGAGATGAGAGGAATGATGAGGAGAGATGAAGGAGAGAGAAGATGAGAGAGGAGGAGGAGAGAGAGAGAGAGAGAGAGAGAAAGGAGAAATAGAGAGAGAGAAAAAGAGAGAGAGATAGGACAAAGAGGAGAGAGAGAGAGAGGAGAGAGAGAGAGAGATGCGAGAGAGAGAGGAGGAGATAGAGAAGGAGAGAGAGAGAGATAGAATGAAGGCAAGTACAGATGAGATGAGAGAGAGAGAGAGAGAGCGAGATAGACCACCGAGCGAGGAGATAGAGAGGAGGACGAGAGACGAGAGAGAGAGAAAAGAGAGAGAAATGGAGAGGGAAAGAGAAGGAGGGAGAGAGAGAGAGAGAGAGAGAGAAGTTGAGAGAGAGGAGAGACGAGAGAGAGAGAACGAGAGAGAGAGAGAGAGAGCGAGAGAGAGAGATAGAGAGATGAGAGAGAGAGGAAATAGAATTATAGAGAGAAGAGAGAAAGAGAGAGAGAGAAAGAGAGAGGAGAGAGGGAGAGAGAATGGGAGAGAGAGAGAGATGCGGGAGAGAGAGAGAGAGGAGAAGGAGAGAGAGTGAGAGAGAGAAGGAGAGAGAGAGAGTGAGAGACGAGAGAGAGAGACGAGAGAGAGAAGATGAGAGTGAGAGAGAGAGAAAGAGAGAGAGTGAGAGGAAGAGAGAGAGAGTAGAGAGAGAGGAGAGAGAGAGGAGAGAGAGAGAGAGGGGAGAGGGAGAGAAAAGAGAGAAAGAAAGAGAGGAAAGAGAGAAAGAGGGGAGAGAGAGAGGGAGAGATAGAGAGATAGAGAGAGAGAGAGAGAAAGAGAGAGAGAGAGAGAGAGAGAGAGAGAGAGAGAGAGAGAGAGAGAGAGAGAGAGAGAGAGAGAGAGAGAGAGAGAGAGAGCGAGATTGCTAATCTACTTTTTACGGATTCTCTTTCATCAAACACGTCGAGGAAGAGTAACTACATATTGGTCTATCCTCTTTCTCGTGGATGTTGACATTCATAATGCATCAAAAAATCATATTGTGTCGAGAGAAATGCTAAATGTTTTTTTTTTCAGTATTCTCACTCATCATCATCATCATCACTATTTTCATTGTTATCATACTATCACACACACACACACACACGCACACACACACACACACACACACACACACACACACACACACACACACACACACACACACACACACACACACACGCACGCACGCACGCACGCACGCACACACACACACACACACACACACACACACACACACACACACACACACACACACACACGCACGCACACACACGTACATGCCGGCCTCGTCTGTTTGGGTACGCCTTGGCCTTGGTCGACCTGCCCGAACATGCGCACAACCCGTCTATTTTTAACACGGGGATTGACCTCTCAAGGTCATGCTTGTGTTTGTGTTTGTATAGATGAAGCATCGCGCGGTAAATCAAATCTTTTGCAAGGTGTACATGCACTGGGTTAAAATTGCTTCAGCTCGTGCAAATGATCTAAGGAAGACATCTACTTAAATCATAAACTCTCATGCACAGCAAACATGCATCATAGTTAAAATATTCACAACCATACACTTTGTATCATTGTGCGTCCGTTTTCCTACCCCATCCTCACTTTCACTCCCTTTTTTCTCCTTTTTCTTCCATGTAATCTCCTTGGTTAGACTTCCTACATTCTAGCCAGTTATAATCAACCGTAACCTTGACTCCACCTTCCTCAGCTGACCATCACACCTGCCTCGCTCCTCCCTCCTACTGACGCATCCGTTCTGTTTTGTTTACTTTGGAAAATGATCGCAGACGGAGACACGGCAACTGGCTCGCTATCCCTTAAAATTACGGCGTTTGAGGACATTGTGATTTGGTGGCTGTGATGAGAAGGTAGACAGATAAATAGTCGGAAAATAGCTGATAGATAGGCAGACAGACAGACAAAGAGATGTTTTATTCGATAGATAATGATAGAGAGGTGGAGAGATAGAATGATAGAGAGGTGGAAAGAGAAAAAAAATAAAGAGATGGAAGGGGAAAGAGAAAGAGATCGAAAAAGATAGAATGGTGGAAAGGAAATAAGAGAAATAGAAATAGAGATATGGAAAAAAAGAAAAGGATGGAAAGAAAGAGAACTAGATAAAAAAAAAAAAAACGAGAAAAAAGGGACATTGAAAGAAAAGAAGAAAGATAGAAAATATATATAGAGAGAGATGATAGGCAAATATAGAAAGAGGGAGGGCGTTCTAGATTAAGTCGTACTTGCTTTTCTAAATGAGGACACTTTATCAAGGCATTACTGGTAGAGTTGTTTACATTAAAGTGCGCTGCTTCAAAACATTGGGAGATAATCCTACGATGAGTTGTTACATGTGTATGCTTGAGAGCTAGAAAACAACAGTTTAGACTATTATTATAATTATAATTATGGTTATCATTATGACTATTATTATCGTTATTTATCAATATGGAAAGGAGCTGGAATTTACAGATACGAAAAATAAAAAGAGGAAGCAATTTTATAGTGAATACTGACATATTCAAATTGACGTAATGTTATTTACGTAACCTCTAAATATTTATAGAGAGGATTTATAGAAGATTTATAGAGAGGATTTATAGAAGATTTATAGAGAAGATTTATAGAGATTTATAGAGATTTATAGATTTATAGAGAAGTCATTTATTTAGACCAACAACTGCTCAGTCTTAACAGCTATTATTATTATCATGATTAAAATGATAATGATAGCAGTTGTTATACTTATGATAATAATAATGATAATGATGATAACAATAATAATACTAATACCCATAATACTCATAATGATTATAATGATAATAATGACAGTGATAATGATAATAACTGCAGTGACATACAAATCTTTAACACTAAAAACAAATATACTCGCACAAACACCATAGATACAACTATATCCATTACAATAATGATAATGCCATATCATAAAAACCTCCAATAATCCAATAATGGCCCCCCCCCCTCAACGTCTTGATACCCGCATCGATCACCAAAAATCCCTCCACTCCCCCGCTCAAACCCCCGAAATGATTGTTCTCCACATCTGTTTCAAAAATAATAGTAACAATAGTAATAATGAAAAAGACAATAATGATATACTATGACAGATGATACATCACAAGCTTCAATTGCTTCCAATATGAATTGAATCAATCCGAAAAGTCACCTTATAGTTAAAGAAAAATATATACAGCAATATAATAAAACTAAATAGGCTTCACTCACTTTGCTACGGTGAGAGATCAAATCAAAATATCAAAGTACATTAACAGCGGAGGGACGGGCGCGAAAGGTAGGGCGGGCGAATGCGTGTGACAACGAGGCTTACGCAAGAGATGACAACACGTGATCATGCATGATTACGTAAGCAGAGGTCACGTGAGTTGAGCTTCGTCCTCTGTGCGTGTGTGTGTGCCTCTTTGATTGTTTTCTTTCTTTCTTTTTTCATTTGGGAGGGAGGGGATGGCAGGTTTAACGCGAGAGAAGGAAAATTCCACGATTAGAATTTTATATTCGTGATTTCTTGAAAGAGCGGAAAGATTAAATTGGAGTTGATTAGTTCCGTAGGATATATCAACAAACACACAAAAAAATTGCCTGAAAGAAGAAAACGGAAGCACAGAAAACAACATCAGTATACACCCGAACAAAAACCGCCATTAAAAGGGACAACAAGCACCAAAAATTACACTAACGAAAATAACAGCAACGCCGCTGAAAAAAGTATAATGATATCTCTGTGATGATCACACACACACACCACACACACACACACACCACACACACACACACACACACACACACACACACACACACACACACACACACACACACACACACACACACACACACACACACACGCACACGCACACGCACACGCGTACACACACACACACACACACACACATACACACAATAAATAATGAACGGACAGCTTCACAGGCAAGTGAAAATCTGCCGATGAAAATATCCCGGTAGCAACAACCTAACGCTGATCACGTGATATAGTTATGGGTGTAGATGAAAGGTAGGGGAAGGGAGGGGGGAGGAGGGAAGGGAGAAGAGGGAGGGGTCGAGGAAGGGGAGGATGGAGGAGGAAGGAGGGGGGGACGGAGGAGAAAGGAGGGGAGGAGGGTGGAGGAAGGAGGGGAGGGTGGGGGAGGAGTGGATGGAGGAAGAAGGAGGGGAGGGTGGAGGAGGAAGGAGGGGAGGGTGGGGGAGGAGTGGATGGAGGAGGAAGGAGGGAAGGGTGGAGGAGGAAGGAGGGGAGGGTGGGGGAGGAGTGGATGGAGGAGGAAGGAGGGGAGGGTGGAGGAGGAAGGAGGGGAGGGTGGGGGAGGAGTGGATGGAGGAGGAAGGAGGGGAGGGTGGAGAAGGAAGGAGGGGAGGGTGGGGGAGGAAGGAGGGGAGGGAGGAGAAGGAAGGATGGGAGGGGGAAGGAGGTCAGCTTAGAGAGCGGGAGGTTCGACAGGGATGGGAGGGGGGGGGGTGATAGAGGGAGGAGGAGGGTAGGAGAGCCAAAAAGAAGAGGGGCATGGGTAGGAGGAAGGGGGGAGGGTGGGCTGGAAAGGGGTCGCGTGAGGGGAAGGGGGAGGAGAAGAAGAATCAGGGGTCAGGGACTGGTAGGTAACCAGGGAAAATCGAAGGAGGAAGTAAGACGGAGGGAGGAAGAGGGGAGCGATAAGGAGAAGAAGAAAAGGGGGAAATATTGATAAAAAAATAATACATGGAGATGAAAGAGACAGGAAGAAAAGAGGAGGAAAAGAAGTACGATATTAAGATAAAACAGAAGACCATACAAGAACAGAGATACAACATAAGAAGAACAACAAATGGACGGTGAACGGCTGAGCATTTCATAACAGAGAGGCTGATTTATGTCTCGCTGAACGCAAAACACATTACTTCCTTTTTATCGTTTTCTTTTCTTTTCTTTTCTTTAGCAAGATATATTCATCCTGTTGAAGGATTATCTAAAATACTATGAGAACGATATTTGTTTCAGTGGCGTTTTCCATAACTAAAGATAAAGAAACCTTAAACTCTTTGCTTTTCAGGAATGTTAAAACTTCATGAGGTATAAAGAACCAACAAGTTATGAATATAGTCGAAAAGAATGTATTAGTGTGTGTGTGTGTGTGCGTTTATTGATCTATTTGTTCATTTAATTATGAGTGTGTGTGTGCTTCTTCCTCGTGCTAATCAGCCACAACTTATCATAGAACATCAACAAATACAGAATCCAACGTCAAGAAGGACTGATATACCATTCGTGGAATACTTTGAAGAGCTAAGATATAGTGCACAAGCTGTCATCTATTTATTGCTTGATGCAGACGATACTCGAAACACCTGGCGCTGTCGTCGGCACTGACCCTGGCGACGGCTTGATGGTGAGGGATGAAAGGGGAGGGAGAGAGAGAGAGTAAATTCGGGTGTGGAGTGTGATGTTGGAAAGCATTAGGAGGAGAGGGAGAAGAAAGGGATAGGGAAGGTGAGAGAGAGAGAGAGATAGTTAGATAGATACATAAATGGATAGATAGATACATAGAGATAAATAGATAGATAGATAGATAGAGAGAGAGAGAGAGAGAGAGAGAGAGAAAGAGAGAGAGAGAGAGAGAGAGAGAGAGAGAGAGAGAGAGAGAGAGAGAGAGAGAGAGAGAGAGAGAGAGAGAGAGAGAGAGAGAGAGAGAGAATCATGCACTGGAAGAAAGAATGAGGCTACAAGGTTCATGACAACGTCATTAAAATTTTACGGATATTACGAAAGTAACACATAAGTAACACTAGACATCCACTGAGAAAGAGAGAAAGGTCACTCTTTTCCTTGCTTTCCTTCCTTCATCTCTTCCACTCCATCCACACGTTTATCCGGGATATACGACGAAGTAAAAGGTCCAAGTGAGGTGGTGTTAAACACTGGACCAGGATACTGTCTAGACGAGGTACGACTGTCGCCAAGAAGTAGGGAATGTGTCTTTGTGGGAGAGGGAGAGAGGGAGAGAGAGAGAGAGAGACAGAGAGAGAGAGAGAGAGAGAGAGAGAGAGAGAGAGAGAGAGAGAGAGAGAGAGAGAGAGAGAGAGAGAGAGAGAGAGAGCAGGAAGAGAGAGAGAAGAGAGAGAGAGAGAGAGAGAGAGAGAGAGAGAGAGAGAGAGAGAGAGAGAGAGAGAGAGAGAGAGAGAGAGAGAGAGAGAGAGAGAGAGAGAGAGAGAGAGAGAGCGTATATTGTGTGTGTTTAAGTGTGTGGAAAATGGAAGAAGACAGCAATTTAGTATTACATTTTTGACACGTTTTTCCAACAACTTTTGCTACCTGGATGCATCCTCATACACACTTGGCCTTCAGAACACATCTTTCCCCCTCACCTCTCTCTCTCTCTCTCTCAATCTGCCTCCTCTCTCTCTACACCTCGTATTCCTCTCCTCTCTCGCCAGTATCATGTACATTGGATCGGCCCTCTCTTCTCTCTCACTCTTCTTCTCTCTCACATATCTAAACCTCTCTCTCTCTCTCCGCTCTCTCTACTCTCACTCTCACTCATCCCCTCTCACCCTTCGACTCTCTCTCTCCACCCCCCACCCATCCTACCCCCTACTCCCCCCCCGTCACCCTCATCTAGCTTTCCACGACTCCTCTCCCCCCCGCCACTTCCAATCCTCACCCACACTTCGAACCAGTACTCTGTAACACCAACCTCGCCTTCCTCAACACTCCACTCTCTCGCACCCGCCTCTTCGTCACCTCCCCTCCCTCAGCGCACCTCCAATCCACACTGTTCTACTCTCAATCCCTCCCGGCCCTCCTCCTACACTTCTCCACCTGCATCCCTTATCCTTCCACTATCTGCTCTCTATCCTCAAACATCAACAGACTTATGCTCACCCCCCCACATCCTACGACCCTTCTCACTACCTCAAACCACACCAAAGAAATCCACTCTCTATTTCTCCCACCGGCGCACCTCTATAACCTCTACACACGCAGCACACACTCTCGCTCTCACCCCTCGCAATCGACACTTCTCAACCCCAACACCACCCCCCCATCTACCACAGTATGTAACCAACTCCCCCCGGGGCACGTCAGTACGTATCCGGATCTCATATCTACCCACCACACGTCCATCTCTTAGTCTTCTACCTTCCTCACTCACTACCCAAACATCAGCAAACGTCTCAACCAAGTTCTACCTCTCAAACCACGTGCGCGGACACACACACGCACAAGTTACCCAACAGAGCTTTGTCTAAACTTACCCCGCTCGAAACATTCTAAGCTCTTCCCCCATACTCCTCCTTCTCCTCATCTTCAAGATATTTAGATTTTGATATGGAGCTCTTCTCTCCTCGTATAACCGCTGCAAACACCACGTCCCTCCCAGGCTCTACCATTGACATTCCCATCTCTAACCACTAATCCCCTCCCACCATCGGCCTCATTTATCCTATCCCTAAAACTCGCACCCCACTCAAAAAACCTCATATTGAAACCCACCACCACGTTAAACCGTCCTTTTCATTCCACCTTGCCTCCCCCATCCCCCCCCATCCCACCCCTTCCCGACTCCACCACCATCATCCCCGCGAGCTCACCCCCAGTCCCTTCCCCGCCCCCCCCACCCTTATTACCTCGTGATCCCCCCAAACCCCCTCGCCCCTCTCAGCCGAATCCCCGCTCAGCCCCTGTGCACCCCAGCCCTCCCCACCCCATTCTCTCCCATCCACCCACCAACCATACAACCAACTTCAGGGACACTGGCTATGATAAAGTATGGGTGATATTCATCCCTATTTCTATGCATCATATCATTGAGGCTGAAGCGAATGAGTGTAGATAAAGAGATGAGTGTAGATGAAGTGATGAAAATGATTTGTATGGGCTGTAGATGAAGTTAATGGTCTTGGGTGAAGGATGGGTGATGGGCGTGGATGAAGGTAATGGGTATCGTTGATCTGTGGACGAAATTGAAGAATGTAGATGAGACGTATACGAACATAATGGATGAGGTGCATGTGAAAGTAATAGATGTGTGAAAAGTCTGGTTTCAGTTAAAAGGTGTGAGTAAGACGTAAGTGAAATTAATGGGTGTAAAAGACGCGTGGAAGAAATTAAAGTGTGGGAAGAAAGTTTGGATTCAATTAGATCAAATGAATCGATATGGAAGAAATTAATGACTTTCTATGAGATGCGGATGAAGTGCGGATGAAGTGTGGATGATCTGATCTGAGTGGCTAAGAGGAAGGATGTGGTGTCATGGGGTAATGTGTACGGACATGAAGAGGTTGTCAATGCGACAGAACGCGTTGGAGTTTGGAAAACGTGTAATGGCTGAGGTTAGTGAAAGTACGAGGTGATCTGAACAGGGGTGATGTCACCGCTAACCTTTCTGTTGTTCATTTAAGTTCTATGAGTGTCATGTAGAGGCACAATGAGGGCGACATGTGTGACATGAGTTTGTTTATGTTGATAGAGTTTGAGGAAAACAACAACAACTGCAAAAATAAAAACAAAGAATAACAAAACTATTATGATAATGATATTATTACTACTAGTAGTGTTACTGGTACTCCTACTACTACTAACAATGCTAATTATAATGATGATGATAATGATAGTAGTATTAATAATGATGATAGAAATAACCATATTGATAATGAAAATTATGATGATTATAATTATTATCCTTATAGTTAAAACAATGACAGCAATAATAATGATTATAACAATACTAATGATAATGATTATAATAATGGTGATGATGATGTTAATAGTAGTCGTAGTAGTAGTAGTAGAAACAACGATAACAAAACGATGATGATGGTTATGATAATGAAAATAATGATAGCGTAAAAATGATAATACATACAAATGATAATGGCAATGGTAACAATGATAACAATAATAACAACAGTAAGGATATAATGATGATAATGATAATGATTATATAATGAAAGTAATAATGACAATGATTATGATATAATGAAAGTAATAATGATAATAATTATGATATAATGATAATAATGATAGTGATACTAATAATGATATAATGATAATAATAATGATGATATAGTAATAATCATAATGATGATAATGATAGCAATGATGATAATGATAACAAAACTAACAATAGTGATATAGATAGCAATAACAGTGACAGTGATGATAATGATAACAACAACATTAACATCGTAATAACAATAACAACATAACAGCAGCATAATAACAATAACAACATAACAACAGCGTAATAACAATAACAACATAACAACAGCGTAATAACAATAATAACATAACAACAGCATAATAACAATTGCAGTAATCATAATAAGGATAATAATCATCATAACAAACAACGATGATGAAAACCAAATTCGAGAAGAAATACGCGTGTTGCTGATCAATGAACACGTCGCAGAGCTTCAACTTCCGCTTTCTGCAACGATCGACTTCATAAATACAATACAAATAAATAAATACTCATACCTGACGCAGATATAAATACCTAAAGTGTATACCTATAGAACAACCGTATTTTTCGTTCTAGGAATATCAACACATTTTAGAGATATCGTGAGAATGCAAGATAAGGTGAGGAAAAAATCAAGTTTGTTAAAGGATATCAAACACTTGCCAAGTTACCATATTTGCGGAATGAATGTACCTATATCTGCCTGTCTGTCTGTCTGTTTGTCTTTCTGTCTGTCTATCTGTCTACCTATCTATCATTCTATGATCGATCTATCTGTCTGTCTGTCTGTTTATCTGTTTGTCTACCTAAGTATGTTTCTATTTATCGATCTATATGTCTGTCTATCACACACACGCACATAAACATATATAAAATATATTTTATATATATATATATATAGATATATATATATATATATATATATATATATATAATATTTATAGTTTATATAATATACCATATATATATAGCAGTATATATATAGAAATATATTTAATATATATATATATATATATACAGATATATATATATATTATATATAATATATATATATAAATAGATATAATATATATAGTATATATATGAATATATAATATATATATATTATATATATATATAAATATATGTATGTTATATATCTATATATTATATATATATATATATAATAAAATATATATATATACATGTATGTATATATATTATATATATATATATTAAATAATATATATATAATATAATATATCTATGGTAATATATATACACATTTATAGATATATACAATATAATATATATATATATATATATATATATATATATATATATATATATATATATTCCTCCGCACACCCACACTACATGTATTGTCAGATTAATG
>NW_028234406.1:29233065-29237964 GCF_977035675.1 Penaeus japonicus | reverse complement strand
GAGAGTCGGGAAAAAAATTGATGATAAAGAAAGAAAAGGCACAAGAAAAACAAACAAACAAACAAACAACAACAAAAAACAAAGAATGAAAGAACAAAAGAGAGAGAGAGAAAAAACAAAAAAAAAAACATGATAACCCAAACACCGGAGCCCTAACTCGAATAAAATAGCCGGTATTATGGAGAGAGAAAAGCGAGGCTGTAGTAACGAAAGAGGATGGCGTCTCCTTCCTGGTAACTGATTTCAGTATCCCGATAACATCCCATTATCATGGCATTATTGCCATTACTTCTGCCGTCGCTGTTATTGTTATTATTGGTGTTGCTATCAGCATTGTTATTATCGATTTAGTTATTGTTATTATTATTGCCATTATCATTATTACTATCATTATCATTCTTTTTTTTCTTATTATTATTATTATTATTATTATTAATATTATTGCTGCTATCATTGTTATTACTATCATTATTATTATTATTATCATTATCATTATTATTATTATTATTATTATTATTATTATTATTATTATTATTATCATTATTATTATTATTACTATCATTATTATTATTATCATCATTATCATTATTATTATTATTATTATTATTATTATTATTATTATTATTATTATCATTATTATTATTATTATTTTTAATTATTATTATTAATTATTTTTTTAAATTTATTATCAATTACTTTTATTATCATTATTACCATTATTACTATCATTATCATTTTTATTTTTATATTATTATTTTATTATTTTTAAATTATTTCATTTTATTATTATCTTATTATTATCATTACTATTACTATTATCAAATTTTAAATAAATTATTATTATTATTATTTTTAAATTTGAAATTTTATAGTTATCATTATTATTATTTCATTATATATATTAAAACATATTATTTTGTTATTATTATCATTATAATTATTATCATTATATATATTATTATCTCATTATTATAATTATTTTTAAATTTAATTTATCATTATCATTATTATTATCCTTATTATTATCATATCTTTATACTTTCATTACTCTCATTATAATCCTAAATTATTATTACTAATATTATTATTCTAATATCCTTATTATTAGTAATAAAATTATCATATTATATATTATTAACATTATAATTCTTATTATTACAATTACTATTATTAATATTAAAATCATTATAAATATTTATTAAGGTTAACATATAAAAATCCAATATTATTATTATTATCATTATTTTTATTATCATTATTATTATTATTATTATTATTATTATTATTATTATTATTATTATCATCATCATCATTATTATCCTTATTACTATTATTATTCTAATCATTGTCGTTATCATCATCATTACTATTGTTTTTAGAAACACCATTATTACAATTATCATTACAATGATTATCAATGTCACGACCATCCATTTGTGGTCATTATCATAATTTTTGTTATCATTATCATCACTTATATTATCATCCTCATGATTATTGTTGTTATCATTATTATCATTATTATCAATGTCATCAATATCATCATTATCATTATAGTTCCTATCATCACCATCTTTATAATCATAATTTTTATCATCATCCTTATTATCCTCATTACTATCGTTGTTATCATTATCATTATTGTTATTACTATTTCCATTATCGTTATCATCATTCTTATTATCATTATTACCTTCATTATCATTATCACTAATATAATAATTATCATCTTCATTATTGTTATTATCATTATTTTTAGCATCATTGGTATTGTTATCATTAATATTGGTATTGTCATTACTATCATTATCTTAATTGTCATTATCATTGCAATCATTTTTGTCATTTTCATGATTGTTATTAAAGCTATTATTAAAATTATCATTATCTCATTATTATTGTAGATGTTATTATATTTCATTAACATTGTTATCATCATTATCATTATTATCATTACTATTATTATTATCGTTATATCTATCATTATTATTACTAATGTTATAACTATTACCACTATCATCATAATTGTTGTCATCATCATGATTATTATTATTACTAGCATTATTATATATATCATTACTTCCGTTAAAATGCTTATGATTATCTTGAGCCTGATCACTATCATTATAATCACTGTTATCATTATCATAATTGTTTTTGTTATCATTATCATTGTCATCATCAGTAGTAAGGTTGAGAATATCATTCTTATCATTATCATCATCATACTATTGTCATCATCACCACTATCTTTTACCTTGATTGTTATTGTTATCATTATCATCATCATAATTGTCATACCATTGTCATCATCACCATTATCTTTTACCATGATTGTTATTGTTATCATTAGCATCATCATAATTTTCATACCATTGTCATCATCACCATTATCTTTTACCATGATCGTTACCATTATCATCAGCATCATTATTGTTTTAATCGTTATCAGATACCATCTTCATTTTCATAATTATTGTCATTCTCATTGTCTTTTGTATTACTACTATCCTTTTAGTTATTATTATCACTATCCTCAGCATCACTGTTATCATTGCTATTAGTACTATTAGTACTACCAATACTATTGTTATCCTCATTATAGTTACCATTGTGATAATTACTATTATCATCATTATCATTATCATTATTGTTATTATTATCATTATCGTCACTATCATCCTTATTGTTATTGTCATCACTATCAATACTGCTATTTTCATTGTTATTATTATAATCATTATCATAATTATTAATTTTATGAATATGTGCCCATATCATTATTATTGTTGTTATCATCATCATTTTTGTTGTTATTGTTATCATCATCATTTTTGTTGTTATTGTTATCATCATTATGTTTATGATTATCATAATGATGATAATATTCTCACCATTATCATTATAATTCTTATCGTCATTGTCATTAATGTTATCATCAATATTATTGTCAATATTATTATATCATCATCATTATTATTATCATTAGTATCATTAATCTCATTATCACATATATATGTATATATATCTATATATCTATATCTATCTATCTATCTATCTATCTATCTATCTATATATATATATATATATATATACATACATACATACATATAGAACGCCACAGGAGACTCAGGATGTCGTCATCATTCATATCATTGTAATTATTATTATTATTATCATCATCATCAGTATCATTAATCTCATTATCACATGTATATATGAGTACATATATATATATATACATATATATATATATATATATATATATATATATATATATATATATATATATATATATGTATATATAGAGAGAGAGAGAGAGAGAGAGAGAGAGAGAGAGAGAGAGAGAGAGAGAGAGAGAAAGAGAGAGAGAGAGAGAGAGTCAGAGAGATAGATAGATAGATAGATAGATAGACAGATATAGATATAGAGAGAGAAAGAGAGATAAAGAAAGAGAGAGAGATCTACACATCTAGAACGCCACAGGAGAATCAGGTCAAAGCGCAGGTGACAAAGGGCGCCGCGGTCAGAGCGACACGTCGAAGGGGAAGATGAGCTTAAAGAACCAGGACGAATGGCTTTCCTGGCGGGGCTTGGCGGACGAGGGGTGAAGTGAGGGGAAGTGAGGCGTGGACGGGAGGAAGTGGAGGTGGGTGAGGGGAGGGGGAGGGTAGGAAAGGGATAGGGAGTGACGGGGTGAGGATGAGGAAGGAGGGAAGAAAGGTAGTGGGGGGGGGGAGAAAGGGAAGTAATGGGTGGGGGATAGGAAAGGGAAGGGTGGAAGGGGAGGGAAAGGGGAAGATGGGTAAGAGTGTGAGTAAAGGTGATGTGAGAGAAAGGGAAGGAAGGTTTGAGAAGGGGTGAAGGGAAAGGTGGGAAGGGAAAGGGGTGGGGGCGCAAGGGGAGGGAGCGGGAAGGAGGGCTTGAGAGATGAGAGAGGGGGGGGGGGTTGTCGCGTGGAGAGGGGAAAGGGGGGGGGGGGAGCAGACAAGAGGAAGTTGTCGCGAGTATTTCTAGGGTGTGGGTAGGTGGACAACCGCGAGCGAGGGGAGACGGAAAAACACTTGAAGCGTTTGGCAATAATATATTTTTCTAAGTATGGAGCACGAGACTGATCTTAAAGTGCATCTTTGCCATTTTAGGACGTCAGCTGCGAAAGTGCGGCGGCGTTACACTGAGGGTCGAGTTGATGATGTTTGCTTTTTATTTTTCTGGATTTTTCCTTCGGCACAACTTGAGGACTAAAAATTCTGTCGGGAGGATCCTAATATAGTTGCTACATGTCTACAGCGGGAAGTGCATTGCCGTGCAATACGAGCAGTTGCACGGTTTTTACTAGTAATCAATGTTGGAGCAGATTATATTTATGAATCTAAGGTCTTATTATGTAAAAAAAAAAGTAAACAACAAATAACTCAAG
Organism: Penaeus japonicus; assembly: GCF_977035675.1. Classification (NCBI taxonomy): domain Eukaryota; kingdom Metazoa; phylum Arthropoda; class Malacostraca; order Decapoda; family Penaeidae; genus Penaeus; species Penaeus japonicus. Next base: position 29,233,544 of record NW_028234406.1, on the reverse strand, counting down.
AACCTACGAGCAAATACGACTGGCTTGGTGCATGTGTGTGTGTCACTTTCTTTTCGAGACCAAAATACTGCGTTTCGTGACCATCAAACCTTGCCTTGTCTAGAGATCCGTGTTGGCAGACCGCTTGCATCTTCTCAGTCCAAACGCGCGACGCTCTCAAAATTTTCAAAACTTTCACATCCCTGCCAACTCTTCCCACCTTCTTTGTCCTCCAGTCTTCTTCCGACACCCGTTGTTAGTGCATGGGGCATCTTCGTTATTTTCACCGCATTCACATTATCCATCACACGTTAAAGTCAAGTCAAGAGAGGTTGTTGGACACCTCAAATGAGAACAGCTTTTATTTACTTTTATTTACCGTTTATGCGCCTGCTCCAATGCGCATTCATTTCTTTATCCTTCTTCTCAAAGTACATCTATTCATGCTTATCAAGACACATTGGTTCACCTATCAATAACCGGAACTGTATTTTCTCTCA
>NW_028234406.1:29210565-29213065 GCF_977035675.1 Penaeus japonicus | reverse complement strand
TGATAGTTATAATGATAATAATCAACATCATACCATTGATGATAATGAGGATGATAATGATGATGACAAAAAAAGTGATAACAACAATGTTTATAAGATGATAATGGTAATCATACTAACAATAAATATGGTAATATCTATAATAACAATAATGATATTAATGATGAAGTAATAATTATAAGAATATGACAATAATAATGATAATGGCTATAATGATAACGCAATAAAAATGATGATGATAACGATAATAAGAATAATAAAAAAAATAATAATCATTCAGCTACTACGACTAATAAGGATAATGATAATGATAATAGTGATAATAATAATGAAAATCATGATAATAATGATGATAAGAATAATGATAACAACAACAGTAATAATAACAATAATCTAACAATATTGAGGATAATCCTGATAAGGATGATAAGAATTATTAAAATAATGCTGATTATCATGATGATAACAATGATAAAAATTATGGTGATAATGATAGTGAGGATGATGAAATAAGAACGTTGATAGTAATAATAATTATGACGCTGATAATAATGATAATAACAATAAGAATAATTATAAATATAATAGTAATGACAATAATAGTGATGTTGATAAGGATAATAATCATAGTGATAATGATAATGATAACAAAAATAATGATGATGATAATAATGATAATAGTAATGATGATGATGATAATGATACTAATAATAACAATGATAATAATGATAATGATAACAATAATGGTAATAATGATGATGATAATAATTATGAAAAGAAGAAAATGATAATAAGAATTATAATAATTATGATAATGATAATGAGAGTAATTACAACAATGCTAATAGCAATAATGATAACACTAATGATAATCATAGTACTAATTACAATGACAATACTGATAATAATAATATAATCAATATCTTCTTCTACTACTACTACTACTACTCTTAACGACAACAACAAAAAAGAGAGAAATAAAGAAAGACGAAGTGGCTACACACACTGTTTGAAAATGTAAATACGGTTCCCCTGGTTGGCCCATTGTAAAAACCTCATGCTGTACGTAACAGCTGATTTTTATCTTTTTTATTGCCGGGAGCAGGTTACACAATAACCGGTCGTAGGGGACTTCCGTATGTTGTAACCTCTCTTGGAACACTGCAAGACTGCAATATATGGGGGCGGGGGGGAGGTAAGTTGGGGGGGGAGGTAAGTTGGGGGGGGGAGGAGAGGCTAATCGCTAAATGGAATAAGTCTATTTTTTTTTTCTCTCTTTCTCTCTATCTGTCTGTCTATCTATCTCACTCTCACTCTCCCCCTCTCTCTCTCTCACTCTCCCTTTCTTTCGCTTCTCTCTCTGTCTTTCTTTCTCTCGCTTTATCTATTTATTCATCTATCTATCCATATTTATATTATTCTTTATCTCATCTGTTTCTCTCTATTTCTGTCCATCTCTCTTTCTCTCTACATTTGGAATATTGAAGTTGTTGCTGCTGGCTCCTTTTGTTGTATAACAATATGCCAGTAAACTTTCTTTCTTTCTTTCACTCTCTGAGAGAGGGGGGGGGAGAGAGAGATTATAAGATAGATATATAGACAGAGAGAGAGGGGGGGAGGAGAAAGAGAGATAGATAGATGTATAGATAGATAGATGGAGAGAGGGAGGGAGAAAGCGATATTATATATATATATATATATATATATATATATATATATATATATTATATATATGTATATATATGATATATAATATAATATATAATATATATATATATATATATATATATATATATATATATATAAATATTATATATATATATAATATAATATATATATATATATATATATATTATATATATTTATATATATATATATATATATATATATATATATAATATATATATAGAGAGATAGAGAGAGAGAGAGAGAGAGAAAGAAAGAGAGAGAGATGATAGGTATCTATAAATGCCTCCCAGAACGTGGTCACCAACGCCAGGTAAGTTGTGCTGATCACGAGTTGTTTACACTCTGCCTCCAACACGAGTGCCAGCCTTGCTTATACGTATCATTTGTCTAAGAGTCAAGAACGCGAGAAAAACCCGCTTTAGAAAGCCATTTTTTCCGCGGAATTTGTCGGAAGAGGAAAACATGGAGAATATTATCCTATACTTTGCGATTCCTCTCCTGCCACCTCTCTCTCTCTCTCTCTCTCTCTCTCTCTCTCTCTCTCTCTCTCTCTCTCTCTCTCTCTCTCTCTCTCTCTCTCTCTCTCTCTCTCTCTCTCTCTCTCTCTCTCTCTCTCTCTTTCTCTCTTTCCACTTCTCTCCATTCTCTCAGTTTCCTTCTCTCTTTACCTCAATCTCTGTTTGTGTGTGTGCTATGAACTGCAACTCTATATATAATAGTCCTCTTACGCAACCTCTTACCAAAGAGGAGAAAGACGAAAAAAAAGAGTAACATGCAAATACGATAAGGCAATCATGAAGTGGCATTTCCA
>NW_028234406.1:29208695-29210465 GCF_977035675.1 Penaeus japonicus | reverse complement strand
AATAGGTATGAATAGATGACTAGAGAGGTAGGTGAGCAAATATTTTCGTAGACAGATCGGTAGATGGATAAACGAGTAGGCAGGTAGAAGAATCATAGAGAGATTGATAGATTGTCAGATTGATAACTTGGCACATAGATAAGTTGATAGGTAATTAAACAAATATATATCGATAGGTAGTTAGACAAAAATAGAAAGATAAAGAAAGAAAGTGCAAATCACCAGAGAAATGAAAATGAAAGTGTTGTCATGCATTATCTGTGACATCTGTTTAGGATATCGAGTAATCATGTTATCCCTCGTAGCAACATTATCATTACCCTTGATATGGTTTGGTTTAGCGATAATACCCTTATCATTCTAACTCTTTATTCCCAATTCTCTATCGCGGTCTATCAGCTGAGTAACAAGAGGTAAATCCAAAGGAAAAAAATCGAGAACTCATTTCTCTCCACGTCCCCTCGTGACAACGCAAGATGAATGATGTAATGGTACACTGCTATTTTATGATTAGACTATCAAATGACTCGGTCAATAATCACCATCTTCCTGTCAATTATGCAATTTGCAGATATAATTTTGATCAGTTTTAACTGGTTCAAACACTCTGGACCAGTTCGAACCAGACGGCTGTCCGCTCTCCGCAGCTGGCTCCCTCTGGTTTCAATTTAGTGATGAGGGAAGATGGCGGCAGCAGAGTCTCGTCAGCGGCGCCATTATTTCATTTTGCGACGGCAAGGGGCCGGAATAAATGGAAGGTTGTGTAAACTACTTATACTCTACGTAAGCTATGTCGTGCGTCACTGTGCGTGGAAATGAAAACGGACTAGTCTCTGAATATAGATTTTTATGTGTTCTTGCATCTGTTTTTGTGTGTAAAGGTGAATCTGGTTCGTTCGAGAAAGTAGAGCAGCAGGTACAGTGATGGTGAATCATATTTATATTACACTGAAATAACAAGAATATATGTATGAGAATCATAAAGTATTTTTTATTTCCATGATACTGTTGTAAGTCAGTTGTATCAAGAATACAAGACAAAATGTTCTATTCAAATTGCATCACTATATTTCAAATGCAGTAGCAAACTGAATTCCCCAGGTTTTTATCTTATGCAACATATTTCCATTAATCTGATTTTTTAATTAAAAATATCCAATTAAAAATATTAATCTTCAGTGTATGCAACACTGCAAGTTAGTTTGTTTCTTAGATATCATGATTGAAAAATCGCATTTTGTCATACAGCAAAACTGAAACGCTTCGACAGGTCGCCAAAGGACCAACAGTGCCTGAAGTGACACTATAAACAAAAGAAGCTCATTGTGCATAATGTTTTCTGTGTACCATTTTATCAATAAGGGAGAGCGGTTTGCCATTCTATTTCAGTACGAAAACTTATGGAATCTCGCAGTATGTTTAGAAGTTTGTGTCCGAGGATACATTGTGAAGGCTAGTGACCTAAGTCTGGTAATGAACGGTCAGAACTCAAACACACATACTCATACAAGCAGATTCATCCAGATGCGCACATGGTGTGGGTGAGTGTGTAGTTCGCCAATGATATGCAAACGCGCACACACACACACACTCTCACACACACACACACACACATACACATATACACACACACCCACACACACACACACACTTACACACATATATTTATATACATGCATGAGGTATGTATACTTAACTCCGTAGTAACATAGACTTAAGTCATAATCATATCACAATTCAGAAACTACGTTTGTTATATAAACTTCAAGC
>NW_028234406.1:29176195-29178695 GCF_977035675.1 Penaeus japonicus | reverse complement strand
AATAATGATAATAATGATAATAATAATAATGATAATAATAATAATAATAATAATAATAATAATAATAATAATAATAATAATATTGATAATAATAATGATAATAATAGGAATGATTATGAAGAGGATAATAATACAAAGGACAAAAATGATAACAAACCATAATGATAATAATGACAATGATAATAAAAATGATTGGGATGATAATGACAACAATAATGATAACAATGATGCTAATAGTGAGGATAATGATAATAATGATGATGATAGTAGTAATGATGATGATAGTAGTAATGATTATGATATTGATGATGATGATAATAATATGATGAAATTGATAATGATGATAATGATAATAATAATAACAATGATAACAATGATGATAATAGTGATACTAATAACAATAACAATAATTAGAATAACAGTAATAATGATAACGATGATAATGATAACGATAACAATGATAATGATTATATTGATAATAGTGATGATAATGGTGAAGATGGTAATTATATTGGCAAATATAATGCTAAAAAATAATGATGATAATGATATGGACAATGATGATAAGAGTAGCAATGGCTATATTGATAACATTAATGGTAATCATAATAATAACAATGATATAAATGATAATGATGGTCATCATAATAATGACGATGACAATAGTAATGCCAAAACTAATGACAATGATGATAATGATAATGCTAATGATAATGATAGTAATAAAGATAATGATGGCGATGGCAATTATAATTTTGTTGCTAGAAATAACAATAATGATAAGAATTATAGTAATGATGATAATAATATTAATGATTGTAGTGGCAAAGACCATAATGATAATGATAAGAATTATGGTGATAACAATAATTATGATAATGATAGTAATTGTAATGATATTGAAAATAATACTGATAATGAAAATAACAATGATAATAATAATGATAATAATATCAATAGCAATAATAATAATAAAAATAATGACAATAATAATAAGGATAATGATAATAATAATAATGATGATGATGATATGATCATTATCATCATGATAATAATGATGATGATAACAATGATAATAATAATAATAACAAAGATAATAACAACAATGATAATAAAAATAAAAATGAATAACGATAACAACAACAATAATAATATAATGAAAGTGATAACAATAAGATAATGATCTCAATAGAGATATGGATAATGATAATAACAAAACACACTTTTCCGCCCGTAACCCGTGTCCCGAGGGCGGTATCTCCCTGACCTTGGTTGCGTGACCTTCAAAGCTCCAAATATCAAGAAACAGATATTTGCTGTTGTGATCATGTCGTGCATGATAATGATAGGAATGATAAATAATGATAATGATTGAGATACAAGGACATATGGAACTGTAGTGTTCATTTTTTTTCCTCTCTCACTCTCTCTCTCTCTCTCTCTTTCTCTCTCTCTCTCTCTCTCTCTCTGTGTGTGTGTGATACGAAAGATAGATAGATACAGATTGATAGATGGATAATGATGGGTGATGCTAGATAAACTGAAGGGCTTACTGTGTTTGAGCGTATCTCCTGTCATTAGCATTATATTTTTGTTTTCTCTATTTATAACTAGGCGAAGGTTGGATAGGTGGATAATGACAGATAACGACAGATCGAGACCAAAATAGATGTGAATATCTCTACATTTCTATTGTCACGTGGCTTGGTGTTCCAAAATTGCCTTCGGTGCATGGCAGGAGAATCTTGCAGACAGACAGTCCAAAAGGGAATCTTTAAGGAGAATCATAAGATTTTAACACTTGCTAAGAAGAGTGAATACTGTCCTCAAAATATTAACTTCACGTATAGTATGGAACACTGTCTCTACTGTCATAAAGATGTTCTAATTAGAAATAGTAATTTTGCTCGCGTAATGAAGCATTAATTTTACTTTCTAGAAAACTACTAGCCTGACTCTTGAACCAATGTATTGATTTTTTCCTTTTTTTCCATAAAGATGGGAGCAAATATAACTATTGTTGTCATCAGCAAAACTCAAGCCTTATCTCTTGATTAAACAAAAACACCGCCACAGGTCTTCAAAAATAAGTCCCCATCATTCCTCTCAAACAGAATAGCAACAAAGGAGTTACTTTATCCCCTCCGGCGCCTATGGAGGATGCGTTCGTGTAAATATGCGTTCGTGAATCCGACTGCTGTCATTGTATCGCCAGCCGCCAATCTCTGACGCAAACGAGTCCCTTCAATCCTCTTTCAGTGTGTATGGAAGATGACTAGGCGTTCCGTGCGCTATGGAAGGTATGGCTAGATTTGTTTGTTTTGCGTCAACTACTATTGTTGCTTTTATAATGTTGATAATGATGTTTAATTTTTTATTGTGCTATCAGTGTCATTGTTATTTTCATATCGTTTTGATGTGGATAATAATCAACCTTTTGACGATGGTTCGACGCTTTAGGGCAGAGGCATCATGATTTCAGTACATAGAGCCATTGCAT
>NW_028234406.1:29168695-29171195 GCF_977035675.1 Penaeus japonicus | reverse complement strand
CTCTCCATCCAAAAGGCCTTGTCAGACCGTAATATCAAAGCCCTTAGTTACAAATCATGTTAGAAAGTGTGGCACAGCTCGAGTTATGGCCAGGTGAGTTTCAGCCTCCACCCCTCACCCCCCTCCAATGCTGACACGTCACTGTCACGTGATGTACCAATGTTCCACGCAGAACCTTAGGGACTGCGGGCTCAAACTCAAATCTGCTGCAGTATTTCGACAGTCATTTTAATAGATTTTTTTTATTGTGTTAAATGTTTTAATGCATTCTTTTGGGGAAATATAGCTTTATGAATTAGTGGTTTAGTAAAGATATTCTCTCATGTATTGGATCTGTGTTTTTCTCTTGTCCTTCATCATTGTTACACATATGCTATAATTTTTCATTACTATGGCAACCGCTCTACCAACTGTTTTCCTTCTTCCTCTGTTTTCTTTTTATTATATATAAAATCAGTAGCTATTTCGGATAGCACATAAAGTCAAAGTTAGTTATAAGATTTGCCTCCCCTCCATTATTCATGAGTTAGAATGAGGTCGCACTCGTAGCATGCCTAATTACAAGAAAAAAAAGTAGAGCATACCGTTTTTGTTCAAATTTTATTTCTGACAGGACATCATTCTCTCTTGTATATGAGGATATGTGCATGATTCCTTCTCCACTTCCTCCCCCCCCCCCTTCCCAACGCCGCTGTACTGCACTCCCCTCCCCCCCTCCCCTCACGAACGCACCCACCCAGTTGCATATAAAAGGTCAAACCGCTACGCTTACTACATACATCTCGTGCAACATTACTCCGAACTCTAACACTCGGCTACACACTCCTCCGAAGCGGCGAATTGCAACATGCTTGGACATTCCTCAAAAAAAAAGTAATGACAATAACAAAAAATGAAAGACTTCTAAGCACGCGATTCGTCCTATATAAACGGGTTACATTTTAAACAGGTTACTCTATAAACGGGTTGCACTCTGGTTCTTCATATTTCCGTCTTCATCAAAACAGTCCCATAGGTATAAGGAAATGAGTGTCCGGTAGAATAGATAGATAAAACAGAAGAAGAATGCAAAGTGAAAATAGAATATATCACCAAAGACCAAGTGTTTTGGTCCATTGAGAACAGAGCGAAGTGGCGGCCCCTGATTGGCTGTTTGAGTCTCGCTATTTTGTTGTTGATGTTTTTATTGTTTATCCCGGTAGACGATGTTGTTGTGATTATTATTAATATTGTGATGATGAATACTACTATCATTATCGTCACTGTTACTGCTACCATGATTATTATCATTAACATTATCATTATCATTCTTTTTATGGTCGCCATCCTTTGTAGGTGTGTGTGTGTGTGTGTGTGTGCGTCAATATAAAAGCGTACATGATGTTCCTGCAATTGACTTTAAAACAAAACAAAAAAGATGCATTGCATGCCTCATTAACACGGTAGGGAAACGAAGGTCAAGGAAGAAAAGAAATATTCGGACAGTGACAAGGACACTGAGGATAATATGGATGATAGTTAAACAAAGAATGGGAATGCATATAATAATATTGCTAATGGTAATGGTGATGATGATGATCATAATGAGGATGATAATAAGAACAAGAAAAAGAATAATAAGAAAGAAATACTGATAATAATGAAAATGATAAACGATATGCTAACCATAATCATGATACCACTAATAATGATAATGAAAATGATAATAGTAATGGTAGTAGTGATATGAATGATAACAATGATAAGGAAATAATAACGATAATGATAATATAATAATTTAGATAATAGTAATGATAAGAATAATAACAATTGGTATAATAATAATGATGATGATAATGATAATAATGATAATAATAATAAAAACGATAATGATAAGAGCAACAGCATTGTTAGCAGCCGTAGTAACAACGAATAACGCCAAGCGCCCTCGACCAGTGCGTGTCCCGCGGCCTCCGACGCAGCGCCTCGAACACCTGCGTCTCACTCCGGCGGCCGAAGCCAGAGGTGATTTGACAGGGGACAAGGAGGAGGGGGGGGGAGGAAGGGCTGGGGGAGAGAAGGGTAGAGAGGGTGAGGGGATGAGGGAGGTAAAAGGAGGGAAGGGGGGGTAGGGGTAGAAAGGGAAGGGTGAGGGGGGTTTGGGGAAGGGAGGGAGAGGGACGAAAGGAGAGAGGGAGAGAAGGAGGGACCAGGGAGACGGAAAGAGAGATAGGGTTCGGGGGGAGAATGAGAGAGGAAGAAAAGGAGGGTGATAAGGAGAGAGTGAGGGGGAGTGGGAGGGTGCGGGTAGAAAAGGGTTAGGGGGAAGGAGAGAGAAAGGGAAGGAAGATGGGGAAGGTGGGGGAGAGGGAGAATGACGAGGGAGGGGAGGGGGAGAGAGGAAGGGGATATGTAGAGAGGAGGGGAGGGGATGGACATAGGGAACTGGGGAGGGAGGCAGGGAGAAGGGGGAAGGAGATGGAAGATAGGAGGTAGGGAAGAGGGTGGGGGGGGGAGGTAG
>NW_028234406.1:29158695-29161195 GCF_977035675.1 Penaeus japonicus | reverse complement strand
ACAGACAGACAGACAGAGAGAGAGAGACAGAGAGAGAGAGACAGACAGACAGAGAGAAAGAGAGAGAGAGAGAGAGAGAGAGAGAGAGAGAGAGAGAGAGAGAGAGAGTTCAAATTCAAATTCAAATTCAAAAACTTTATTCCATAAATTACAATGAGAGAGAGAGAGAGAGAGAGAGAGAGAGAGAGAGAGAGAGAGAGAGAGAGAGAGAGAGAGAAAAGAAAGAGAAAGAGAGAGAGAGAGTACGAAAGGAAGACAAAGAGAAAGAGGTAAGGAAAGTGAAACAGGTAAAGAATAAGAAAATATAAAGAGCAGGATGTCAGCGGTCATGAGGCTCCATGAGGCCGGTGTTAATTAATGAGGATGTCGGTGGCAGGAGAGGAGGAGTCAGTGGCTTTAACAAGGGATAGATGAGGACCGGATTGAGGATAGGCCTATGGGGAGGAGATAAGGCCAGTCAGGGTCATTTGGATTCCTTCAATTGTTTTCTTGTTTCGGCTTTCTTGCGTTATGGGAGTGTCACTTTAGTTCATTTTTGTTCTGCTTCGTCGATGACGCATTTGTATTTGTAGGGAATTGGAAACATGTTGTTGGCCTTTCATTTCTATTTCTTTTCTTTTTCAACACTATTTTTTTATTAATTTCAGTCTGGTTCTTTTTCCTTCGGTTCAGTCTATTTTTTTGTATCTCTATTTTCTAGATTTCTGCACCATTTTATTATCGTTCTTTGTTTACATTTATAAGTCGTTTAATTTTATTCGAATGCCAAAATCTTCATGTATCTACTAGTGTTCATAATTTTTGCATAGTTGATATCCATAATGTATAATTTAAGTCTCTTTTCATTTCAAAGCCACTTACTTATATTTCTAAGTCAGGTTCTTAGAAGTTTCTAACTGTCACCAATCATTTCTATTTGTATAGTGGATATTCAAATTCGTTTAGAGATCACCATCCTCAGCAAGCCAGCGGGGTGACTTGTGGTTTTGCTGATCTGTTTGAATCTATTTTTGCTATCGACTTCCCTCTCCTCTTCCCTCTTTCTATTACTTATTAGTCTTGCTTCATTTTAGGAGAGATTTGTTTGTATCATGGGTGTGCTTCTCTCTCTCTCTCTCTCTTTCTCTCTCTCTCTCTCTCTCTCTCTCTCTCTCTCTCTCTCTCTCTCTCTCTCTCTCTCTCTCTCTCTCTCTCTCTCTCTCTCTCTCTCTCTCTCTCTCTCTCTCTCTCTCTCTCTCTCTCTCTCTCTCTCTCTCTCTCTTTCTCTCTTTTCTCTCTCTCTCTCTCTCTCTCTCTCTCGCTCTTTCTCTATCTATCTTTCTCTATCTCTCTTTCTCTCCCTCTGTCTGTCTGTCTGTCTCTCTCTCTCTCTTTCCTTTCCTCGCTATGTGGATGTGTCCTTGCGTGATTTTTTGTGTGTGCATGTTTGTTAGTGGGTGTGTGTGTGTATGTATGTGTGTGTGTGTTTGTATTATTGTGAGTGCGTGCGTGTGTGTTTGTGCGCCTGTGTGTATGTATGTGTGTGCGTGTGTATACGTACAAGTTGTTTTCGTGTGTCTCTTCATGATTTTTATCCTAAAACTATCATAAATATTTGTAGTTGTAGAAAACTGTTTGCAAAAACATTGGAAAAAATCCCTCTCTGATGGTGTCACTGCCCATAATACCTTGACACTACGTAGTCCAACAACATGCAACGTAATGTGACTAATGACAGCCTAATGCAACGTCTGTAAACTTAACATAACTTCTGAAAATACTATGCAACTTCGCGCAACTTCAGACAACTAAATGTAACTCAATGCAACTTCATGCAATTCTGTGCGACGTTCATCACATAGAGAATTTATCGACGATTTTTTTACATCGTCTTCAGATTATTGCACAAGAATTAAACTGAAACTAATCTGCATTACTGACATTTTTTTATCAAATACTAAACTCCGTTCGAACCCTGAGTTTGTTCTTCTTTTTCCTTTTTTTATTAGTTAATGTAGAGAGGGGGCGGGGAATGGGGAGGGAAGAGGAGAAGGAGGAGGAAGAAGAAGAGGAAGAGGTTGACGAGGGGGAAACAGGAGGGGGAGAAAGAAGAAGGGGGAAAAGGAAGATGGGTAGGAGGAGGAGTAGAAGAAGAAGAAGACGGAGAAGGAGGAATTGGAAGTGGAGGAATAGAAGGAAAAGGAGGAGGGGGAGGAAAGGGAAGAAGAAAAGAAAGAGGAAGGGGGGGGGGGGGGAGTCAGGAGGAGGGAAAGGAGGAGGTGGACAAAGAAGATAGGGAAGAAAGTCAGGAGGTGGAGTAGGAGGAAAAAGAAGACGGAGGAGGAGGAGGAGGAGGATGGGAAGGGGGAAGGGGGGAGAGGGAAGGAGGGGGAGGAGGAATGAAGTGGTGTGTTGAGAGAATAATAATAAAAAAAAAAATAAAAAAAACGAGATTAACGGAGAATACTTTTTTCTCTTACATTTTCGCTTTATCTGTGTCGATAGATAAAAATATAAATAG
>NW_028234406.1:29122883-29127883 GCF_977035675.1 Penaeus japonicus | reverse complement strand
GGTTTAGCAAGAAACCTCTGGGGTACCGGTGTTTTACAAAGGAGTCTATTATGTATTTCATTTCATCCTCTAAGAATTCAGGGCTGCAAATCCTTAGTGCCCTTAGGAAGAAACCTATGACTATCCCTGACTTTGTTTTACTGCTGTGGGCGGAGTAGTAAGGTCTCGGTGCAGACAAGAACATCGTCATCACACAGGCTGACAAAGGTGGGGGTATTGTTGTTATGGATAATAGTGACTACAATGTAAAAATGAACGATTTACTGTCCGATGCTTCTGTTTACAGAAAGGTAGCGAGAGGAGATGCCAAGAAGGAAGGTGCCATCTTCAAGAAGAAGGCGAGGGATATACTTCTGCACTCCGCCCGGGGAAAACATCTCCTTCATCTCCTGGAGGAGGCCCCCCGTACCCCTTCCATGAGAGGTCTCCCGAAGATACACAAGCCAGGTGTACCGATGAGACCGATCACTTCTGGCATTGGCAGCGCTCCTCATCGTCTGGCCAAGTGTCTGGCCAGACCCCTCTCTGGCGCTATGGGAGTCATCAGTGATTCCCACCTGAAGAACTCTGACGACCTCATCAGACGTCTTCAGAATCTTGGATATAAGAACAAGAAGTTGGCGAGTTTCGATGTCAAGGCCCTATTCACCAATGTTCCCACGGATGGTGCGATACAAGCAGCAGAAAGAGTCGTCAACACCATGGATGATGAGTCACTCCCTCTACCCAAGCGTGACTTTATACGACTCGTGAAGCTGTGCGTGAATTTTGGGTCCTTCGAGTTTGCAGGAGAAGAATACCAACAAACCAGTGGTCTAGCTATGGGTTCCCCATTAAGCGCGGTTCTGGCCTGCATCTTCATGGAAACTCTGGAAAAAGACCACTACAGAGACATAATTGGCAGGCACTCAACATGGCTACGCTACGTAGATGATGTTCTGGTCGTCGTCCCCAGGAGGACGTGCTTACGCCAAACGCTGATGCTGCTAAACGCCGTCCACGACAAAATTCAATTTACCGTAGAGGAAGAAGAATGTCAGAAGCTACCCTTCCTAGACACTCTGATCCATCGTGACGACGACGGCCTGCGTTTCTCTGTGTACAGAAAGCCGACTAATAAAGATGATTATATCCATTACTACTCCGCCCACAGCAGTAAAACAAAGTCAGGGGTAGTCATAGGTTTCTTCCTAAGGGCACTAAGGATTTGCAGCCCTGAATTCTTAGAGGATGAAATGAAATACATAATAGACTCCTTTGTAAAACACCGGTACCCCAGAGGTTTCTTGCTAAACCTCAGAAAGAAAGCGGAAAACATCATGACCAGAGCAGAAAACGATCGTGCAGCACCCTCAGGTTTCTTGATACTGCCTCAGTGTAATATCTCCGAGATTATCAGCAGGTACTTCGGTACCAACGTGAACATAGCAAACACGTCCGGCGTAAAGATAGGAGATTTGGCAAGACACAAGAAACCGCTCACAAACAACCCCGACAGTGCCGTTTACTGTATCCCCTGCAGTACATGCGAAAAAGCGTATTACGGCGAAACAGGACGTGGTTTCGACACCAGGATGACCGAGCACCGAGCAGACATCCGTCACCACAGGACTTCCAACGCCATGGTGGCACACGTAGATGAGGCGGGACATCTACCAGATTGGAAGGAAGCAAAAATCGTAAGCAAAGGATTGCAAAAGCAAAGGCGTAAGGTTATGGAAGCTGCATACATCGCGACAACAGAAAATATGAACACCGCGTCGGGAAGGTTTAAACTGTCCAAGGTCGCGGCAGCATCAATTAGGCGGATAAACCATACACAGGCCAGGAAAGTCAGGTGAACCATCAGCTCTCATTTGATATATATACTCGTTCTATGTTTTCACTTGTTATGTATTTTTGAGAAAGACCTCCGTCGAAACGCGTCAAATACATCTCTTGCGTGTTTTAGATATTCAGTCTCATTCATACCTTTCTTTAACATTTGTCGCTATGAACTCTGTTCATATATATATATATATATATATATATAAATATATATATATATATATACCTATGTATATATATATATATACATATATATACATATATATATATATATATATATATATATATATATATATATATATATGTGTGTGTGTGTGTGTGTGTGTGTGTGTGTGTGTGTGTGTGTGTGTGTGTGTATGTATGTATTTATATACATACATACATACACACACACACACACTCACACACACACACACACACACACACACACACATATATATATATATATATATATATATAATATTATATATATATATATATATATATAATATATATATGTGTGTGTGTGTGTGTGTGTATGTATGTATATATATGTATATATATAAATATATATATGTATATACATATATAAATATATATATGTATATACATATATTTATGTATATATATATATATATTCTGTGTGATCATAAGCAAGATTCAAAATTCATCACTGCCAATTATTCTAGTGTTTTTAACTGTGCCCCTATTGGAAGTTATTGATGAGCAAATTGTTTTTCTTTGTGGAAATAGAGTGGTCTTCGGTGTGTTTGGAATTCCTCTTCCTCGTGGGTCTGAACGTGACTCCTTCTTTCGCAGCAACAGGATGCGCGACCCTTTTTTGTTTATTCTTTGTGTAAAATAATCGTATGCTAATCGTTATAGTAATGATTTCTTTGGGTACAATCAGGTACGAACAGATTAAACTTTTGCGAACGAGTAACCAAAACACCAAACACAAAATAATCTATCCCTTACGCGAGAGATTAAAAAAAGAGAAAAAAATCGTTTCATTTTTTTTCTGCAGAATATCAAATCTCGAAGGATTTGTGGAAACCATATTCTACCAATTTTACAAAAGCCGTGTTCCTTTTTATTCAAGATCTTGTGTCTAGTTGACCGAAATTCACAAAAGAACTAAAACTTATCAATAGGTTCCGTACCCTTTCCGTACCCAAGAGAGATGGCTCGTAGGTGACGCCCTGTACCCCAGTAAGCACGTGTCCTTCTACGTGCAACTGTACACTGTTTCATACGTTCCCTGCCAGTTTTTGTCACTGCTTTTAGCGCTGGTGATAAAATAATACTGATATCAACAGAAAAACATTGAGCACAGAAGAACAAAACTAAAGCTACAACAATAACAATAAAACAGCAATAATGATAACAAGCAGTTATCATTGCTACCAGTATCATTATTAGCACATACTTCCAGAACCGTTAGTTCAAGCTAAATTCTTGGACCTTTCGTGAGCAAACAAATACTCAAAGGCATTTATGATAATTCTCACTGTATCCATGGTCTAAGGTGACTCTGTTCCTACCGCGAAGTTATGAATAGGGTTTGTTTGTCTCGAGTTACACTGGGTTTGTATGTCACATTGAAAACTCTTCATTTGCACATATATCCCACCGTTGATCCCTAGACTCTGCAATAAGGAACCTAAAAGGTGTTACATGGGTTATAAGGAAGGACTCGTTACCCGTCCATCACTCAGCAATAAACTGCTGACTTCCGGAAGGAGCACCGCGATCCATCAGCCTCGCGCCCCGTGCCATAACACAAGGACCTTGCCCTTCAGTGTCTTACGGGAGAACCTGATGATAGATTCTATTCTTGCAGACGTCCCACAGTAACTGAATAACTGTGCATGTTACGTAAAGGACATCGGAGTACACGCACTGTAATAGAAGGATTATTTTTATTCGGTAGATGTCATCTACCCTTAGACCTTCCGAACAAAAACAAAGACACACACACACAAACGCACACTCATTAACTCTCGCTCCCTCTTTCTCTCTCTATATATATGTATGCATGCATATATATATGTATGTATATACACACAGAAATACGCATACTCACAATAACTCTCGTTCTCTCTCTCACTCACTCTTTCTTTTTATATATGTATGTGCACACACACACAGACACACACACACACACACACACACACACACATATATATATATATGTGTGTGTGTGTGTGTGTGTGTGTGTGTGTGTGTGTGTGCGTGTGTGCGTGTGTGTATGTATGTATATATATGTATATATGTGTACATATACATATATATGTTATATATATACTTACATATATATCTATATATATACATATATACATATATATATGTATATATATATATATACATACATATATATATATATATATATATATACATATATAATAATATATATACATATATGTGTATATATATATATATATATATATATATATATATATATATATATATATATATACATATACACGCATACATACACTCATGTATATATATATATATATATATATATATATATATATATATATATATATATATATATTCATATATGTAACCACACATAAATTTATTTACGATTTATTTATTTTTTTATTTTTTTCTTCGTTGTCTTCAAGGGTATCTAAAGGAGCAAGATCCTGCGAAATCCTAAGGAGTGGATCGCCTCTCCCTCTTCCCCTTGTATAAGACATGGACTGCTGTGTTTACCGTACACACGTCGGCGGCGATGCGGTTACGTGCATTTAGAAGGATACGTAGCGGTAGCGGGTTTCTTTGCACTTGTCTGTCGGCGCATAAATGTCTTGGTGTGTTGTCGAGTGCTCAGCCACTGAAAGATGAAAAAGAGAAAGTTTGATAACCTGTTTATTAGCGTGAATGTTTGAACTTCATGAGTTCGGCTATTTGTGAAGTTTTGCCATTATCAGCACAGCTACAGTTAGGCGCATGGGCATGTACACACGCATGCACAAACATAAACTCTCTCTCTCTGTCTGTCTCTCTCCCTCCCCCCCTCTATCTCTATGTATATGTATATACATATATGTATATATGAATGTGCTTGTGTGTGTGATTGTATCTATACATGAATATACCCGGAGAGGAAGGAAGAGAGAAAATCGACGAATGTAGTCCCGTAAGAGGCTCAGCCGTTAAGATCAGTCTCCGAAGCAGATAGG
>NW_028234406.1:29080383-29092883 GCF_977035675.1 Penaeus japonicus | reverse complement strand
CCTCTCTCCGTTACTCTCGCTCTTCTCCCGCTGAGAGAAAGGTTTTAATCCTCTTACATCACGTTATTCAATGAAAAGGATTATTGTAGTATCAAAGAATGAAAAGCAAAATGTGTTCAAGACGTTTTTGGATTTTATTTTGGGACTTGCTTCATAGATAGCTTTATTTTCTGGTTTTATTTTCACATAAGTAAGGAATAACTTGCTCTTGATGATGTTTAGTTAAGTGTGCAGTCTAGCAGATGATTTTATTTTGTAAATCTTGAACGTTTAAGGGTTAAACCAGAAAGCTTTTGGTAGAAATTTCCAAAAAAAGGAGGATTTTAAACGTATTGCCTCTCGCGTTCACTCATTATTGTAACTATGATTTCTCTCACTTATTAATAAATCACATGTGATACTTCACGTAAGCTGATCAATATCAAAGCCTTGTTAGGAAAGTTCTTTATCCAATCGCAATACCAAATCTTATTAGAAAAATCCTTTATCATTAATCCTTTATTAGTCTTTTATTATTAATTGATCAATTTATTAATTAATACTAGACCTTTATTATCAATTTATCAATTAATCAATTGATATTAGTGCTATATCATTAATTAAACAATTGATTAAAATTAGTCCTTTATTATTAATTATTATTTATCCTTAATCATCATTATTAACCCTACTAGAAAAGTCCATAAAAGGCCTCAAAACGAAAGCGCACAAACAACAGCAAAGCGAGTTGTCAGTGAGTCAGATCACAATGCACGGCCTGTGGCTACCTGCCCTGAACACGGCAGGCCAAACGGCCTGATAAGAAGGACAATCAGTGTCCATGGCGTGAGCGACTGCACGTACAAGACCCGAAATCTCCAGGCCTCTGCCACCCGGAAGGATAAAGCCGCCGCCCACATCCACAAGGCTATTCTACAAATTAAGGTCGAACTGTTCCCGAAATGACGTTTTCGTCGGGATAAAAGCATGTAAGGCTGCCAGGGAGCAATATATCGAGTGTAAACAAACATTTTGCTTTCAGATAAGATATTTGTCAAGGAAAAGGTTATAAGATATTGCAAAAGAGATCCCGGAAAATCAGAATTGGGAAAATAGAGGTGGAGGGGGAGGAGAACAACAGGAAAAAGAAGAACAAGAAAATGATGAACAAGAAGAAGAAGGACAAGAAGGATGATGATAATGATAACAATAAGAATATACAGAAGGAGAAGGAGAGGAAGAAGAAGAAGGGGAAGAGGTAGGAAAAGAAGAAGAAAAAGAGGCAGAATTACAAGAAGAGAAGGAAGGAGAGGCAGAAGAAGAACAAGAAGAGCAAGGAGAAGGAGAAGGAGGAGGAGGAAAAGAAGAAGAACAATAAAGAAATCGAGAACAAGATAGAAATGAAAATAAAGAAGAAGAAGAAGAAGAAACAGCCCATGAGGTAGATCCAGTCCCCCTTAGCTTTCCTTTTCCATTCCTCTTTTTAACACATTCGAGACTGACCATGCCGCCCAAACTGACTATGCCTTGGGTGGCAGAAAAGGTCTTGACACGATCCGTCATCTCTTTCGCCCTCCCTTGACGTCCCCCCCCCCTTTAAGCCCCATTGCTTTTCCTTGAGCCACTTTGCCCTCCCTTGCCTTCCCTTGAATTACCTTATTCTCCTGTGAGCTCCCTTGGCCTTCCTTAGACTCGTTTGCTCTTCCGTATGTTCTTTTGTTCACCTCTGAGCTTCCCTACTATCTATCTTGGCCTCCGTAGAGCTCTCTTCTTCCTCTTGTGCTCCCTTGCTCTCCCTTGAGCTCCTTTACCCTTTCTTGATATCTCTTGGCCTCGCTAGAGCTCCCTTCTTGAGCTTTGTTGTCCCTCATTAAGTTCCCCTTATTAATCTTGAGTCCCCTTGTCCTCTCTAGAGCTCTCTTGTCCTCCCTAGAGCTCCTTTGTCCTCATTTGAGCCCCCTTGCCCTCCCTTAAGTTCCCTTGAGTTCCTTCCCCCTCCCTCTTGAGTTCCCTTGCCCCCCCCCCCCTCCCTTGGGCTCTCTTGACTACAGTGGTAACATCTCCTCGTGGCACTGCGCATGCTCGATCTCCTGCTACGCCCCTCATATCGCTTGTTGCTCGACCAGACCGAGACTGATAACCCGTGGGATATTCCGTCTAATTAAAAGAGATACGGGAAGACGATGAAGTAATTTTGTAAACATGTTGTCGGTAAGTGTATCTTTTTTTCTTCTTATCAGTGAGATTGGAACTTTTCTTGGTATGGTGTTCTTAAATATTGGGTTCGCTGCGGAGGATAAGCGATGCTGATGTTGTCACAAATTGAGACGTATGCATACGTATGCGCTCTCTTCCTTGCTCTCTCATACTCTCTCTCTCTCTCTCTCTCTCTCTCTCTGTGTCTCTGTCTCTCCCTCTCTCCCTCTCCCTCTCTCTCTCTCTCTCTCAATATATATATGTATATATATATATATATATATATATATATATATATATATATATATATATATATATATATATATATATATATCCCTCTCTCTCTATCTCTCTTTTCATACACACACTTTCTCATTCCCTTGAATTCCCTTCCCCCATCCTCTCTCTCTCTCTCTCTCTCTCTCTCTCTCTCTCTCTCTCTCTCTCTCTCTCTCTCTCTCTCTCTCTCTCTCTCTCTCTCTCTCTCTCTCTCGCTCTCTCTCTCTCTCTTTCTCTCTCTCCCTCTATGCCTCCCCCTATCTCTCTCTCTCTTTCTAGATCTCTCTGCCACACACAAACACATACCACATGCACGTACACACAACTACACATACCCACAAACACACAGACATACACACTCACACGTCAACATACGAACACCTCCCCCCCACAAAACACCAACACAAAACCCAACCAAACACAATTAGCACAAAAAACACACTCAAACAAATTAGTAAACATGGCTAGCGACGGAGCAAGCACGCACGATATGTACCCAGTCCCCTCGCATTCAAGCAAGCACGAGAATAACTTCACATTTGCTGACGCCTGAAAGAAGTTCTAGACGTATCTGGGTGTTGCTATTCAAGCACCGCATTGCTCATTGGCCATGTTGACGCTTTGCATAATAATGATAGCTGTGGCAAAGATAGTAAAGATAGAGACAGCTTTTGAAACGGCAACAGCATTGGTAATTGTGAGAATGAAGGTGATAATAAAGATAATGATAAGAATATGAATATTGAAGAAGGTAATGCCAATAACGATTCCTACTACTGTTGTTCCTAAATGGTAGTGCCATAATAGTATGATGCCAATGCCAATCATGATAATAGAAAGGACGTGTGGAATCTAGATATCAGTCTATTATTGTTTATAAATAGTTCTGAGAATACGTTATAAATAGCCATCTTCTCAATGTCTTTTGAGTTTATTAGTTAGGAAGATGTTAGCACTTTCTTGCCATAACATATGCAGTATGGTGTTGTGTAGTGTGATGTGGTGTGGTGCCATGTAGGTTAGTGTAGCTGTGGTGTTATGTAGTGTTTATTGTGTACTGTTGCCTAGTGTGGTGTTATATCATGTTATATTATGTTGTGTTGAGTTGTGTGGTAATCTGTGGGACTGCATTATGTTTTGTTTTTGTTGTTGTGGTGGTGTGTTATATTGTGTTATTTTACAGGATGTGATATGGTGTTGCTGTTTAGTTATGGTGTCCCTGAAAGTGCGTCTAGACCAAGGCTAAGGACAATAAACCACATGGCTGAGGAAGAGGAAGCGTATAAATATCTTGCATGACGCATGGAGAGATAAACAGGCGTGCTAAAATGATATCGTGAGCTTTTTGTTTCGTGACGCGCAGTTGGTCGGCGTTTTGAGTCTTTGCTGGGTTTTAGAAGAGGCGCCAGTATCTCGATTACGTAAGGAGCGGTAGGGTTTGTCTACTCATCTTTTTGTTTGTATATTTATCTATCTATCTATCTATCTATATAGTATCTGTTCATGTATTCATCTATGTGTCTCTCTATCATCAATCTATTTATTAGTATGTCTATCACGCCCGCGCGCTAGTGTGTGTTTTCTGAATGGTGAGTTGCACTTCTCTCTTCAACAGCATATCAACCACAATAAAGATAACGCGGGAAGATAAGAACCAAAGTTAAAAAAGGAGAGAAAAAGAGGGACGAAAAACAAGCGAATGAGAAGTGAACGTAGGAAGGAAACGCAGAAAATAAGAACAAAACACACTTGTCCTGATCGACCTTCTTGGAAGTGGGTGAAGGTTAACAAACCTGAAGAGAAAGGAACAGAAAAGACACAGACACGAGAGAGAGAGAGAGAGAGAGAGAGAGAGAGAGAGAGAGAGAGAGAGAGAGAGAGAGAGAGAGAGAGAGAGAGAGAGAAAGAGCAAGAAAGACAGAAAAAAGAGAGACAGAAATAGAATCAGAAAGAGAGAGAAAGTAAAAAAAAAAAAAAAAAAAAAAAAAAGTCAACCCGCATTAAGCACAGGGACGGACACACGTTTATTGTTTTACTTTAGTCTACGCAAGGTTTTTGTTTCTTTCGTTTTGGCCAAGGCGTTACCTATAAAAAGCTCTCTATTATCCCTTAGGACAAGAATCTCGACCAAGGTTTTGTTTGTAAATAGCGAGGAATATCTACGTGTTTTTTTTCTTTTTTTTCTATTCATCAAGGACAGAGTTCATAGCATGAATTCTCTCCTTTAGAGAAACATAGTCAATGACAAAGAAGATAAACAAAGAAGCAAATACGAATAAATATAGAAATGAGATTTTTTAAAATCAAAAGGCAAAAAAAGGGATTGAACTTTGGTCAGATAAAGGGAACGTATTGCGAATCATTGTTTTTTATTTTTATTTTAGAGGATATTTTGATATTACTTTGAGAAAAAACAAAACAAAAAACAACAACGTTATTTTCCTGTGTCCGTTAGAATTCTTTGAGTGAAGGGTGGGGGAGGAAGAGCGAGAGAAAGAGAGAGAGAGAGAGAGAGAGAGAGAGAGAGAGAGAGAGAGAGAGAGAGAGAGAGAGAGAGAGAGAGAGAGAGAGAGAGAGAGAGAGAGAGAGAGAGAGAGAGAGAGAGAGAGAGAGAGAGAGAGAGAGAGAGAGAGAGAGAGAGAGAGAGAGAGAGCATTGATTAAACAGACAATGAGAGAGACAAATTGACAAGCAGAGAGAGGGAAAATAGACAAAACAAATAGAATAATATCATAAAAGAGAGCAACCTCATAGTAAATAAAGAAGAGCAAAAAAACAAGCAAACAAAAAACAAACAAAGACACGCCCAGGGATGACCACAAGCAGACGCAGAAGAAACTCACATCCCGATACCAACGGGGGGGGGGGGGGGGTGATAGTGGGGAGCGGAGGTTGGAAGTGGGGGGGGGGTAGGGGTTGAAAGAAGGTTGGGGGGGGGGGGGGGCGTGAGACCTCGCGGATGCCTGCCAGCAAACACACTTTTGTTATCATTGCTGCCGCCAACATCACTTCCTTATTTACATGGTGCGGTTGCACTTGTTGCTAACAAAAACAATAACAATAGTTCATATTATCGTCAAGAATAGTGATGTAATAATACTCATGATAATGTAGTATTAGTGATATGAAGAGCAATTTTGTTTATCCTATTGTTAATTACTTTGACTCATTTTCACTAACATATATATATATATATATATATATATATATATATATATATATATATATATATATATATATATATATATATATATATATATATATAAATATATTTATATATATATATATAAATAAATAAATACATATATATATATATATATGTATATATATATATATATATATATATATATATATATATATATATATATATATATATACCTGTATATATATGTGTGTGTGTGTGTATGTGTGTTTGTTTGTGTGTGTAATGTCTATCCTTATATAGCTCTTTCACAGACATTTAAAAACTATTTGGGTCATGCTTTCTTTTGCGCCGCACCAGTCTGTTATCGCTTGTACCTGCTGTGGTCTAGTCGCCTTAGAGGTGCATGGATTATCCCTAATTCAGTTGCATCGTTTAAGAATTATTGAAAACAAATGATATGCTATATTCTAAAATACTATGCTCTGTACGATAATAATTACATACCTAATTATTTCTGCCAATCAATGACTCTGTGTTTGATTAAAAGGGAGGAAAACATTTGATCCATATTTATTTAAAGCAATCATGTTTCTGCAAGCTCATTTGACAAAGCAGTGCTTAAATGGCAAAACAAAAGTATGGTTGAAATGGCAAGAAAATGCAAAAATAAAACACTGTGCACAAACATAAACATACTATATTTACACTGTGAATAATGTTTTTATTCCCTACCGTCTCAATGCTGACTCTAGCATTTTTTTTCTGTGATAAGCATATCGAAAAAAATATATTGCTGAATGAGCAATCAGGTGGTTTACTGACATCGTACGCATTGAACTAGAGGCAGCAAACTACAGAAAGAGGCTGTCGTAGCATTATCCATGCTGGTTTATGAAGGGTTTGGGAAATCAATTTTAATCTGTTCAGTAATAGACGTAATCTCTCTTTTTTGTTGATTTTTACCTGAAATATCTACATCCACTGCCCACCTCTACCCTCTACCTGTGCCATTTACCTGTGCCATACACCTGTACCATCTATCCGTATCATCTACCTGTGCCATCTACCTGTGCCATCTACCTGTGCCATCTACCTGTGCCATCTACCTGTGCCATCTACCTGTGCCATCTACCTGTACCATCTACCTGTGCTCGCCCGGCAATTTCCTCTTCTACTTCTACCGTTGCTAACTGAATTTCTATTTCTACTACAACTATTGCTGCTGTGCTTTTACTTCTTAAATAGATTCGCTACAACAATCATCTCTATCGCAATAGAATTCCAGGATATGATTTACGTCATCACCATTGCCGCAAAGACACGGGAAAACCAACGTTCGAGATGTTAAGACACAAGAATTCTTTCAGGAGGTCATCATCGTCAACAATAAACAACTTCAGCACTAAAACTGAATTTCATTTACATTTAACAAAGATTAAGAGAGAAAGAAAAAAACAACTTGTAAATAAGAGGTCAGAGAATGCGTTTGGCAGTGAAGCGAGCGCCATGTCTGGAGATGAACTTTGCCATCGGCGAATACACAACAGCTACTTCGCTATGAGAGGGGAGGGAAGGGGAGGAGGGGAGAGGAGCGAAGGGGAGGAGGGATGGGGAGCGAAGGGAAGGAGGGAAGGGGAGCGAGGGGAGAGGAGCGAAGGGGAGGAGGGATGGGGAGCGAAGGGGAGGAGGGATGGGGAGCGAAGGGAAGGAGGGAAGGGGAGCGAAGGGGAGGAGGGGAAGAAAGGGGAGGAGGAGACAGAAGGGGAGGAGATGAAGGAAGGGGACGAGGGGAGGATGGAAGGGGAGGAAAGGAGGGCAGGGAAGGGGAGGAGAGGAGGGAAGGGGAGGAGGGAAGGGGAGCGAAGGGGACGAGGGAAGGGAAGAGGAGGAGAGGAGCGAAGGGGAGGAGGGAAGGGGAGTGAAGGGGAGGAGGGAAGGGAAGAAAAGGGGAGGAGGTGAGGGGAGCGAAGGGGAGAAGGGAAGGGGCGAATGGGAGAGAATGCGAGGAGAGGAGAGTGGGTGGGAAAGAGGAGAAGGGGATGGAAGGAAAAAGGAATGGCTGGGAGGGTTGGGGTAGGAAAGGATGAGAAGGGGGAGGGAAGGTCGAGAGGAGGGAGGATGAAGAGGCGAGGAGGGAAGTGAGTGGAAGGAACGAGGTAGGTATGGAGGATGAAGAATTGGGAGTGATGGAGGGAAAGGAGGGAAGTGAGGGATTGGACATGCAGGAAAGGTAGGGTGTGGAGGGAGTAGCGAAGGAAGAGGAGAAAGGGAGGAGGGAAGGAGAGAGAATGAGGAGGTAGGAAGAAGAGGAGAGGGAGGCAGGGAGGAGGTGGGAGAGAGGGGGCAAGGAAAGGAGGGAGGGAGTAGAGAGGGAAAAAATGACGAGGGAAAGCACGAGAAGGAGAGAGGGAGTGGGGAGGAATGATTCACCATTAATTAGTCTCACATTACCCTTCTTTCATCCAACTCAAGTATTGTTATCCTTGCTTGATACTTTCTTCCCTTGTTTAATTTATGTGGTTGCTTATGAACCCCACGCGTAGTTTTCTCTCTCTCCTCCCTTGTTTATGCTGATTTTTTTCTTGTGTTCATAATTCGTCAACAACATCCAGCGTTGCTAAATCTTCTGAGAACTTCCTTTGCTTTAAATATCTCTTCCTTCTCGAACAGTAACGTGATTTGGCTTATAGTTCCGTTGCGCTTTTACTGCGAATCGTGTTTTTGCCAACTCGCTTTCGCAAGATGACAAGAAGCTTCAGATATCTCTCGTGCATGAACTGTTTATATGAAACGAGAGAGAAAGAGATAGATAGATAGAGATAGATAGAGAGATAGAAGGAGAGAGAGAGTGAGAAAGAGAGTGAAAGAGAGATAGAGATAGATAGATAGACAGAGGGAGAGAGAGAGAGAGAGAGAGAGAGAGAGAGAGAGAGAGAGAGAGAGAGAGAGAGAGAGAGAGAGAGAGAGAGAGAGAGTAAGATAGAGAGAGAGAGAGAGAAACAGAAAGAGAGTGAAAGAGAGATAGATCGATAGATAGAGATAGATAGATAGATAGATAGAGAGAGAGAGAGAGAGAGAGAGAGAGAGAGAGAGAGAGAGAGAGAGAGAGAGAGAGAGAGAGAGAGAGAGAGAGAGAGAGAGAGAGAGAGAGAGAGAGAGAGACAGAGAGAGAGAGAAACAGAAAGAGAGTGAAAGAGAGATAGATAGATAGATAGAGAGAGAGAGAGAGAAAGAGAGAGAAAGAGAGAAAAAAAGAGAAATAGATAAAGAAAGAAAGGAAGAAAGAAAGAGAGAGAAAAAAAGAGAAATAGATAAAGAAAGAAAGGAAGAAAGAAAGAGAGAGATCCGTGACGTAGCTCTGGATCGCCAAGTTCTTCAATATTGGAAATCCTCTTTGGAAGCTCGATGGCACGAACTCTCCAAGATTTATTTATCAGCAATGTTTAGATATGGATCACCTCCTCTATACCGGTAAACACATACACCAAAAAAAAAGAAGGAAAGAAAAAATGGCCAAAAATAGTATTCCAGAGAAACCAAAAAACAAAAACAAAGAAAACTCTAAGAAGGAGAGGAATTGAATTCGCATGAGAAAATAATTTCTCAAATGCTAATGCCAAAAGTTTAAGAATATCGGAGCTTCTCAGATACGTTATAAAAATCTTACAAGATATTATCAATGGTGCAGTTCAGAAGAAAAAAAAGACAAAAATAGAATATAAAAGAAATCTCCACGTGACCAGACTGCCTCCGCGCAGCACATGTTTGGCCACGTTGCATCTGATGCTTAGTGTCGCACTTGCAAATATTATTGATGATGGTGATATTTTGTAAACTTGTGATGCGTTGTTTTTTTTTTTTTTTTTTTTTTTTTTTTTGCTCGCACCATCCTCATTATCATGATTATCACTGTTATCATTATTATTATCATTATTATTTTGTCTTCATAATAGTACACACACACACACACACACACACACACATTCAGAGAGAGAGAGAGAGAGAGAGAGAGAGAGAGAGAGAGAGAGAGAGAGAGAGAGAGGGGGGTGGTGGACGAGAGAGGAGAAGGGTGAAGAGAGATGAGAGAAGGAGAGAGAGAGATGAGAGAGAGAGAGAGAGAGAGAGTGAGAGAGAGAGACGGAGAGAGAGAGAGAAAATTAATAGAGGAAGAGAAAGAGAGAGAGAGAGAGAGAGAGAGAGAGAGAGAGAGAGGGAGGACGAGAGATAGGGAGGCAGGGAGAAGAGAGGAGAGAGAGAGAGAGGAGGGAGAGAGACGAGAGAGAGAGAGAGAGGGATGAGAGAGGGGAGAGAGAAGAGAAGAGAGAGAGAGAGAGAGCCGAGCGAGGAGAGAGAGAGGAGAGAGAAGCTTACCGGAAGCATCGATATGGAGAGAGAGAGAGAGAGCGCCGCCAGCACAGATACTCACGCTAACGAACCCGCAGCCATACATCGCCGACGCCTGGAAAAGAAAAAAAGAAAAAGAGACTGAGTTACAAACAAATACATACACAGAAAGGCATCCAAACACACACACACACACACACACATATATATGTATATATATTATATATATATATATTATATATTATTTATATATATATATATATATATATATATATATATATATATATATATATATATATACATGTATATATGTATATATCCCAATCCAATCATGCAAGCTTATGCCCTCCTCTTCCTCCTCAAAAAAGAGAGAGAAAAAGATTGATCCGCCCCGTAGTAACTCTACGGCCCAAACGGCACGAACGCTGACTGTGAATGACGTCAGAGGTCCACTCCACAAGAACATTGAAACGTTTCGAGATCGAGAGATACGGAGAAGAGAGAGGGAGGGGGAGGGGGAGCGGAGATCGAGAGGGGGAGAGGGGGAGACGAGGGAGACGAGGGGAGACGAGAGGTCCCGCGTCTTGATGAGAGTAGGCACATGGGATATAGAAATAGGGCTACGATAGTGGGTGAGGGTGGAGAGAAGGATCTGGAGAGGGGATGAGGGAGAGACCCTGAGAGAGAAGAGAGTGGAGGGATGGAGAGGGATGAGAATGAGAGGGGGAGAGGGGGAGGGTCGAAGAGTTCAGTGGGAATGGCCCCCCCCCACCCCCCAAGACTTAGGGCTATAAACGAGTGGGGTGAGGGGACGAGGGGAGAGGGAGGGAGGGGGAGATGGGGGATGGAAGGAGAGGGGAGAGGGGGGATGGGGAGAAGTCATGTGGAAGAAAAGAGAGAGGGCCAGGAGGGAGGGGGAGAGAGAGCGAAGAAGAGAGAGGAAGTCAGTGGGAATGAATAGGGACTACGAGTGTAGCTGTGCGGGGACGAGGGACGCAAGGACGGTACTGGGCGGAGGGCGAGAGAGTTCAGTGCGGAATGGGATGAAGAATTGGGAAGGATCAGTGGGAATAGGAATAGGATTGGGGATTAGGGAAGGATGAGAGAGGGATAGTTGGAATGGGAACGGGGTGTGAATGGGGGAGGGAAAAAGGATGGGAAGGGGGGGAGGGCGAGGGAGGTGGGGGGGGGATGGTGAGAGGGGGAGGAGAGGGGGAGGAAAAGGTTCAGATAGTGGGGAATGGTAAATTTTTTAAAGCGGTCGGGTAGGGGAAAGATGTAATGGCCCAAATGATAAGCTTAGGAATATGATCGGGAATAGGAAGATGAAATAAGAATACAGCTGGGACTGAGAAAGAGGGCGAATTGGGGGTTAAGGAATGGTCGTGGGAATTGGAATCGAAATGGGAATGGGGGGAGGGTGAAGGAGAGAGGAAGGAAGCAAAGCAGGATCGACGCTAAATGTTTTCTTCCGAGAGAGGAAATTTGGCAACGCTGGTTCTTTGCTCCTTGAGCGTAAATTTCTATTCTTTATTTCTCTTTTTCCTTTGCTCTTTCGTTCATTTATTTTCTTCATTTCCTTTGCTTATTCTCTTTTTTTTGCTTGTATTCCACTTATGCTCTTTATTCTTTATCTCAAAATACACAATAAGATAAATAGATAAAGTATGAACAGGAAAAATAGATAGATGTGAAAATATGAAACTAAATAGAAATTCTTTCCTGATTTGATTTACTTTTTGCCTTTCCCTTCCTGTATAAACTTTATTTTCCTCTCTTTCCGACTTCCCTTCTTCGTCTTTCGCTTTTTCAGTGGGAATTTCCTTTATTCATGCATCTATTTCCTCTCATTCCCCCCCCCCCCCCCTCACACACACATACCCATATTCTTCCTCCCTCCATCCTTTCCGTTTCCGCCTTTCCTTCTTTTATTCCCGCTTGACCTCCTTCCCTCGTTCCTTCACTCGCTCTCTCGTTCCCTCCATTCTCCTCTACTTTCTCTTCGTCTTCCCTCCTCCTAATCCCCTCCACCTACTCCGTTCCCTCCCACATCTCACGCCCATCTCTGGCTCCCTCCCTCCTTCCCCTTTACCCTTTCCAATCCTCCTTCCCACCTCCTGAGCCTCCCTGCCTCCCTCCCTCCCATCTCCATGCAACATCTTCCCTGCCATTCTGTGTGTTGGATGAGTGGGTGTCCAAGAGATGCTGGCTTCTTTGGTTAGGACGTGGATTCTCAACTATGTGGTTGTACTTATAAACTGAATCACACACACACGCACCGTCCATACTCAATATGAATGTAGAATATAGATACACACGTGCAAATCTATATCATCTCTCTCTCTCTTTCTTTCTCTATCTCTCTCTCTCACTTTCCTTTCTCTCTCACTCACTTTCCTCTCTCTCTCTCACTCTCTCTTTCTCTTCTCTCACTCTCTCTTTCTCCTCTCTCTCTCTCTCATTTTCCTTTCTTTCTCTCTCTCTCTCGCTTTCCTTTCTCTCTCACTCACTTTCCTCTCTCTCTCTATCCCTCACACCCTCTCTCTGTGTGTCTCTC
>NW_028234406.1:29046349-29061349 GCF_977035675.1 Penaeus japonicus | reverse complement strand
TGGAAATGTTCCTGAATTTCCACCTTCCATAGACAGGCGAGAATTTGGGTAAGATCCATGGAAAACCTACTGCTCTGGACGTTTTTGTTTTCAGACTTTTTTCAACTCTGGTAAAGATGTGATGCAACAGCAGTGAAAGTTACGGTCGACCAGACTCATCTTTGCCGTTGCTTCATATTACAGTTTATTCTTCTGTCCTATAACCACCCTCTCTCTTGTCCCACTTCATATAACCTAAATAATCTCTAATCCTTCACTCCCTCTTTCCCTCTTTCTTGATTCTGTCTTCGCTCTCATCCCCCCCCCCCCCCGCCCATCCCTCCCACCCTACCCCAGCCGTCCTCCCACTCCACCTTTGTCTTTGTTTTGATTGAACGTCGCTCCCTCCCTTCTCTCTCTCTCTCTCTCTCTCTCTCTCTCTCTCTCTCTCTCTCTCTCTCTCTCTCTCTCTCTCTCTCTCTCTCTCTCTCTCTCTCTCTCTCTCTCTCTCTCCACCTCCATCCATCCTTCCCCCCTCCCTCCCTCTCCACCTCACTCCCTCCCTCTTTCTCCTTCTCCTTATACTTATCTCTTCTTTATTTTTATTTTCTCCTCCTCCTTCTGTCTCCCATATTTTTTTTTCTGTTTTTTTTTTTTTTTATCAACAACTTCTCCCAGCTGGCAACGTTGACATGAGCAGATAAATGTCGTGGTGGGCGGAGCTAACTGCCGTATCTCCCGAGCGAGTCACTTCCAAAACAACAGGCAATCGCTTATCAGGGTTACAGGCAACACAAATTTTATAACGCTGTAAAAAAAATCCGAGCATAGGAGATATCCCAAATAGAATATTTTTAAAACATTTCCCATGGCGACAAGATAGTGATCGATATAGGTCTCTTACGGTTAGCATACCATGTATAAGGTAAAGCATACGTTATTTTACACGGTTGTTGTTTGTGTCCGCCATGTTTGAACTTACAAAAGATTTGCCAGTCAACGAATCGAAATACAAAAATACAATAAATACAAAAAAATGAAGTTTATGTTTTAATAATGGTAGTGAAGATGATGATGAGGAGGAGGATAATAATGATAATGATATTGACAAAATAATAATGATAATAATAATGCTAACAATAATAATGATCATTATAACAATGATAATAATAATAGTAGTAGTCATACTGATGATGATAATAATAACGCTAACAATAGTACTAGTTACAATAATGATGATGATAGTAGTGATATGATTTCAATAATGATCATAATCATAGCAGTCAGTGATAACAGTAAAACAACAACAAAAATAAGAATGCTGATAGTAATAAGGATAATAATAAGACTATTTACAACAATAAAATGACAACAATAAAATCATTGCCATAAACTGATAAACCTTTTACCCTCCTTCCTTCCCGTGGACTTTCCCGGACCCATGACGAGACCAACAAAAGAATATTTTTTTCTTTTCATTCTCTTCCTCCTCTTCTGCTGTCCACAACTCCAGGCAAGTCATTAAGAAATGAATGGATAGAAGCGATGCGTTCTCGTTCTCTCGAGGTCTTTGTGTTCTCTTTTGCAAAAGAAGAGGTAGACGGAGAAAAAAAATAAAAATAAAAAAAGGCTTTTGCATCGTCCATGAACTCTATGTTGCTTGTGGGATAAATCATGTATTTCATAATATTGTTTCCTACGAAGCAACTATTTGATAAACCTAAAGTATCTTGGAATCTGAGCGAATGAAAACCAACTGTTTGACGGAGGTCAGTCGATTGAATTGTTTAATAAACTCACAACGACTTCATCCCCGGAGTGAATACCGCATTATGACAGGACAAACCGCATGATATGCTGTAACTTTACTCTCTGGCTCTAACCTCGTGTAGGAAGGTGACCTGAGGCATAATCTTGTCTGCAGCAGGACGCCGTGTAAGACTTCAGATTGCAGGCATTACCATATGTTGCTGCCTAGCAACGGCTTTTGCAGGATGAAATCTTCAAGATACTGTGTCTGTTGTGTATGGCTGTGTGGATTTACTGCTGATTTTCTGGAGCAAGAAGTGGCCTGAATTATATAAATGTCATATGATGTAATTTATCTTTTAAACAAGTGATAACAAATTAGTGGTATATGGACGGATAGAATAAAGAATATGTATAGGTTACAGTGAGTCACCGTGATGTCAGGAAACATACAAAGAATAGACGAGGGAAAACAACAACGCCGATAATTCTTAAGATTTTCGAACAGACAAAAAGGTCAGCTTGAAGTCTGCGAGATTCAACCCTACGGGTGCTTGAGAGTCACCGATGTTCCCATTGCGAATAAAAAAATATTCTTTGTGTGGAAAATCACAACTAAACACGTGGCCATCACAGGTCGCTGCTGTAAGTCGGACATCAAGCTCGTAAAAATGAAAGTACAAGTTGCATCAGTAATTTCGTTTCCAAATGCGTGTTGTCTAATGTCCAGGTCAACAAATTCGTCCAGATAATCGTCAAAGTCCTATTTCATGCTGATTCTAGAAGCTATTCTATCCCTGAACGCATCCTATTATTTTTCCTAAATAATCAAGGACGAAAAATACTCGTATCTATTTTTTCTCTGGCGAACGTTTACTGCAGGTCAGCAGGTCAGAGCAATACAAGGTGCTGCCATCTGAGGAGAGTAATCCACAATAGTGGTATGATATAAAACATTGAAAAAGTTTAGTACATTTCCAAAAGCTAAAGTTCTTTTATGTATCTTTTATTTGCAGATACCGATATTGGCGCTAGAGATTTGTTAAAGGCGATGACGCCACATTGGTACTTCCTTCCGTCATCTTACTGCCATGAAATTACAACAAACAATTGTACAATTAGGTGACCTTTTCTCAGCATTGGAGGACTGATAGTGCAATTATGACAAAGTCAAAATACTAATCAAGAAGTGAAATAACGAGCACTGAGCAGTCACCTGGCACCATAGCGCCACCGGAGCAACCGTAGCGCGTGACCAGGACTCCCGGATGTGAACAAAATTCAAACACTTGTGAGGGTGCGGGTGTGACGTCACCCTAACGTACAGTTGTAAGTATGGGCAGAGAGGGTTCAGGGGAGGAGTCTACCGTCCGTGTGTTGATCCCGCCTCCTTGCTACTGCAACGACGATTAATTCAAAGTCGAGGCTCTCCGCGTGACTATACATGCTGTGGCCATAGTTTAGCTCACACGCTCTTCCTCTCTTTCTCTTCTCTTCTATTCTCCCCCCCCCCCTCTCTCTCTCTCTATCTATCTATCTCTCTCTCTCTCTCTCTCTCTCTCTCTTACTATGTGCTTGTGTCTGCGTGAATTTTTTGTAACTCTGTATGTCCATCTATCCCGCTGTCAGGTGTGTGCCAAGTACCATGCAGTTTGTACGCAGGTTCGGGTCAGGGGGAAGGGGGCGGAGATCGATGCCACGCAGCTTGACACCGTGCCGTTCTCACAGCTTCCTGGGGTCCCGGCCCCAATACTCACATCCATACTCCTACGCATGTAGTACTCGCACTCATTTGTGTACAAATACAAACACCTACATTTGCGTCCTCTGAGATAATTACATCACACGCACACTTCACACACAGTCAAATGTACACGTACACACTTGACCTCCTAAGCACCGGGGCGGGTGACCTTGACCCCAAGTAACCCCCTTCCCTCCCTCCTCCCCCCGGCTGCGCTCCGGCAGATGGTCAACGGGGCTGAAGGCTGGGGAAGGGTCGGCAGGAGTTGGCTGCATGGAGCCTTTGTTACAAAGGAACCCTGGGCACACCGCAACAACTCTGCCTCGACGGCGCCACTGGGCAATGAGGTACCTTGCAGAAAGCTTGGGTCTCTGGTCTGCTTCCGTTGCTTTCGTCAGGTGTGAGGCAGACACAGGAAAAGAAGAGTGGGAAGCCTGCTGGAGTTTGTGTGAAAGGCGTGTTTTAAAGTTGAGTGGAAAGTGCGCTAAAGCTGAGTACGTTCGCGAGGCCAGGCTATGATGCACGGTAGAGAGAATGAAAGTGTGAAATGGCGTAGCAATAATGCAAGAAAATGACCTCGGTGTCTCAGACCACCTACACAAGAGACACAGTATTCTTCAAAAGGGTCATATGTCGTTGCGATCCACCTGAGACCGTGTTTGCATTGCACCCTTGCCCTAACGTCTGCAGTAAAGATGCACCGCCAAGAACACGTCCCAGTCTTCTTTCTATATGTTGACTTAACGCTCTTGAAATAAAGAAGTCTAAAAACTAGACACTGTTATTTAGTTGATATCCTCTCTTGCAGTTGGGTTTTACTACAATTAGTTGAGCTGACGAAAGTTCTTGTTATTTCACTCACAATACATGATATATTACTTTTATCTATTGCTGGTGTGTTCGTAGACTACTTAACATTATGTGACTAGAATTTGTTATTGTTGCAATCATGCCATTAATTCCTTCCGTATTAAATGAAGTAATACATTTAAGTATTGCAAGTGTTCGTGTATTGTTTGGATTCAAGATAACTCCTCAAAGAGAAAGACAACCTTTTTCTGACCTCGTATTGCAACATTGCACACAACTCGGAAAAAACTCAAGTCTAACAGCTTCTAATACCATTCTTGAATGTATTAGATCCGGATAAAAGTGTAAAGCTTTGTTATTTTATGTTAGAAAGGTGTTCAAACAGCCCAGTGGCCGTCTGTTGGGCGAGGTGATAGTGTGGAGATATCTGGGTGGGATGGGGGGGGGGGTACTGTGTGCCTCCTTCTCACCACTTTCCATAACATCAATCTTCTCCTTTGGTCCTTCTAACTGATGTTTGTTTGTTTTGTTTTGTCTTGATTGATGGTGATCACCAACCTCTCGTCTCATCTTATGCAATTTACCCGCGTTTCTTTCACCATACCTTTCCTTTTA
Source organism: Penaeus japonicus (assembly GCF_977035675.1). NCBI lineage: Eukaryota > Metazoa > Arthropoda > Malacostraca > Decapoda > Penaeidae > Penaeus > Penaeus japonicus. The sequence goes on along the minus strand of NW_028234406.1, from coordinate 29,056,452 downwards.
TCTTTGCCTGTGGCCTTCAGTTCTTTGTTCCTTTCTCCTTATCCTTTCACCTAAAAACCCACCCCAAAGACCTGTCCCTTTAAATCAAATGTAATCTTAACTCCGCCCCCCTTAGCGATTATCCCTAAATTACTACCCGCATGATCGTTTTCAGCACAAAATAAATATGGCAGCCTTTATTCACACCTACTGCCACTATACTGTGAACTTTAGCTTTAGTTACTATACTCGTCATGATTTTTAATGTCGCAAACACCATTATTTTTATGATAGTCATATCGTTGAAAGCACTGCCGCTTAGAATGCCATTTTAGCATTCTAACCTACACAACACCTATTTATATGCAGGTTTGACCAGTGTAGATCTCGTAAGGTTTCGCGACATGGCACCCTACAAAGTCACGTGATTACTGGATGTATATTGATTTTTTTTTTCTATTCTTCTTGTTAGATTTTCTAATTTCTTGTTTGAAGATTCCTTGCACTTCTAACCTTGTGCTTTGTGACACCAATGATGAAATCGTTAGCTTTGTTCACCTGTTCGTGTCACACCAGCCCCGACCTATATCCGGCCGTGGTGTCTGATTAGCGTGATGGCAGCATTATTTTCCACCTCCCTCTCTCTCTCTCTCTCTCTCTCTCTCTCTCTCTCTCTCTCTCTCTCTCTCTCTCTCTCTCTCTCTCTCTCTCTCTCTCTCTCTCTCTCTCTCTTTTCCTCCTCCTTCCCGTCTCTTTATGACTTTCGATGCTCTCTAGTTGTATTTCCCCTTTGGTTATATCTGTAGTTTTCAAGAATTTCATGATCAGTGAAAGGAATTATAAATTACGATATTTAGAATCTGTCCGATGATCTGCTAAACTCCGGACGATTAGTGACGAGGCTATTCCCCTGACATTTGATGCTTGCCTTGGAAAAAAACGCCAAGCACTCCACCGACACTTTTTTATGCGGTCTTGAACCAATCCTCCGTCGTTAGCATCTAAAGTATTGTCTTGGAGTAACCACCGACCCAGTATCAGCCTTTCACAATCATGAACAGTTACATCACTCGTCAGATAGCCGTGGTGACGTGTGAACATCCTCTCCACCCAACCGCGATTGGAGACGTCGTCATGCTGTCCTGTTGCATATGCTCATACGTGCAGGCCACCAAGTAACCTCATCCCATCCTCATCACGGATTCCCCAAACCCCATTACCCAACCCTCAAGGCACACACGCCAGCCTCAGCTCAAGACAAGCCTCCCCGCTTGCCTGCCTGCCGTGCCCGCCCCAGCCAACAGACACAATCTCTCTCATGATCTCGAAATGTTTTTCCGATGACTTGTGGGTCTTGAATGAGAGCGAGAAGGAGATAAAAACGACGGCAGATATACGTATTTCCAGCCTTGGGTTTCGAATCGTGCGTGGAAGCGACGTCTCTGTGGTTACCCTAGTTGCACAGCGGGTTTGGGGACATGGGGTGAAAAGGGAGGAGGGAGAAGTCCACATGGTCGATAATCTTAACGTTGCCTTCAGCCGGACGCTCGCAGGAGCTCGTAACTGCCACCTTCGTCTTGCTTCCCTGCACCTTCACTATCCTTATCTCAGCCCCTCGCCACCATAACACCCACCATCACGGCATGAACCACGGCAGGGTTTAATCATGAATCATGGACGTAACCAACGCTACACAGGCAAGGCCTCAGAGGCAAAAGATAAACCGCCTACAACACTTTCTGCGCCGCGACCGCCATCTCCACCACAGCGATGCTAAGTTGGACACGCTTAAGACCTTGCAACAAAAGTCATTCTACCTCACCCTAGATGTTCGAACACCTTATCTCAAGAGAGTGTCAGCATCACCCTGACCCTCTTCGACCGCAGCCTCTCTGGGTTCTCTCACCCTTGACACATTTCGACTCGAGTTTTGTCACAGTTTACTCCTGAAGGCTCTTGAAAGCATATCACCTCACTCGCTTGCGTTACACTGTGTTGCAGAATACTTACCAATACAATGCAATTGTTAGTTCCATGAAATGAAAGATAAGGAGGAGGGTGTACTCTTTTTCAAGCTTAACCGTCGTATTTAGGTCAATAACCCCAAAAGTTGCCTTGAGGGGCATATCTACATTATTTTGAAAATTGGACGTTATGGTAATCTGACTTACGTTTAATACTATTCTTATCTGATCCATACTTTGTCGTGTGTTACAATCAGTTTTCACGCACACGGCTATTATTCCCGCAATGATACAAGTCCAAAATTCAAGTAAAGCCAACGAGGGAAAACTAGGGAAAATGCGGAATAACAGATCCACGCCATGCGTCAAAATGGAACGGAGAATAGGTAATGTCAGTTGATAAACTATTATCAGTTTGTAAGACTTGCTTGTCGGAAAATCCGTTCTGCAGATCCGTTCTGGGGAAAATGGTTTTGTCAGAGATTTTGTTAGTTGTTCTACACATGATTCACATAAGCTCCGCCCACTCGTGACGCCATTTTGACGTCACTCCGGTGGTGCCAACATGGATGATGTCGTTGTAGTACTAATTTATGACAACGAACAACTTATTCGCCATTTCTACACCTGACGAGATATCGAAACTGAAAAAGAACACTGTGGGAATTACCAGCTCTGAAAATGATGAAACAGACGAGAATATAGGAGTAGAGAAGGGAGAGGAGGCGTGACGTCACGGATGCAGTTGGCAGCCGTGAGGCAGTCAATGGCAGCGGCTGGGAAGGCTGGCGGACGGATGGCTGGCGGGGGACTCCTATAATACCCGTGTTCGGGGCAGCATGGCTCACAAAATAGGACTGAACGACACGCAGTACGAGCCTGACATTCGCGGTGAAGTGGACTTCGGTTTTTTCGACAGTGATGACGAATTAGAAAGGACGAAAGGCAGTGAAATGGTTAGTGGCTCTGCTCGCCTGAGCTCGGTTCTCGGGGCTTCCTCACCTGGCGCGAGGTCGGGGCTGGACTCCCGTTACCGCTGTGTGGAGGACACTTCTTCTCCTGCTGCTGGGCCGTCGGAAGGTCAGCAGGGAGCACAGGAGGTGGCGAGGGACGAGGATAAAAGGTGGAGTGGCAGTGTGAGCCCCAGCGCAGGGCAGGCAGGTAGTGCGAGTTCCCTCGAGGCAGCCACGGCACCGCAGAAGGCTAGTGCATCAGCCATGGAACGCGTAGACCCAAGCCCCTACAGCTCTGACGAGTGGGAGGAGAGTGACGTGAGTGACACGGATGGGGATCACAGTGACAGCAGTGATGATGACGATCCCAAGTCTCAGGTGGACAGGTTGATCGAGCGAGGCACCCTCATGTACATGGACGGGGAGAACTCCAACCTGTCCTCGGAGACGGACAGCAGTGACAGTGACAGCAGCTACGGCGACAGTGACAGTGATAGTGAGAGTGACATCACCGATGTTTCCCCCCTGATCTCTGCCACGGCGAGTCCCCTGGGTCTGTCCCCCGTCCTGCCCCGCCGCACCCTGGGCACGTCTCCCTTGGCCCTGCACGACAACCGGGACCTGGCCCTCGAGTGCCGGGGGGAGGACAGTCCCGGGCACGACCAGGGCTACGACTCCCAGCCGCACTGCAACGGCTACAGCAACAGCGACGACTCGACCGACATGACCCTGTTGCTGAAGGCGGTGGTGGAGCTGGAGAAGAAGCAGCAGAGGAACCGCCGCTCCAACGGCCACCACCAGTACCACAACCACCAGTACCACAACCAGCAGTACCACCTCAATCAGCCCTCGTCGCCCATCACCATCCACCCCATCGACGCCAGCCCCCACCACAGTCACCTCCGCAGCTCACACCACAGGAGGAAGAACATGTCCTTCTCCAACGACGAAGTGCGGAGAATCGACCGCGAGAACCAGATCCTCCTGCACAAAATCATGTCTGCACACAACCGCAGCAGACAGCAGAACTCTTCCAACCAGAACAGCCGGTCCGTCCAAAGACCTGCGAACTCTACCGTGTCAAGGAGGAGAGAAGACGAGAAGATTCGCAGGGAAAACATGGTGAGTTTAGCGGCGTTGCTATTCGTGTCATTTTGATGTAGTCGTCACCATTGTCTCTAGAGGCAGTCTGTGCCATAGGCTCAGTAAGATCAACACAAGTCATATAAGTGCTAGTTCATGTGAGGTGGATGTTAAAAGGAAAATAGTTACGAACAGATGTAAGTTTATTTTTACATGTATCATTGGTATGGCAGATTTTGCATTTTTCTGTATGTGAAAGAGACGAACAGAGAGAGAGAAAGAGACAAATATTATAGTCCCCTAGAAAGGGAGAGGGAGGAGTATACAGTTAGGTATATTCATTGTTTTTGTTGAGAGTAGGTTTTGTTTGAAAAAAATCCTTTATCATATGTGTTCTATGTATAACTACAATGGGAATATACATCCAGGCTTGTTTTTATCATATCTGTAATGCAAAGTATATCTAAATGTAGAAATTAGGTTGATGTAACATGGACTAGTAGGTTACTTCTTCAGATATCATTTTCTTTATCTGTTCTTGCAAAATCAATATTAATATGTATTATGTCAGTTGAGATTTGAATGTTTGTAGGTAGTGAAGTTCTTTTTGTGAAGTTGTGATTTGAGAAGGATGGTCAAATGGATGGAAGAACAAAGAGTCCAGTGGTTACCATTGGCAGAGTTCTTATTTGTGTATTGCTCAAGTGATTATTTATAATTTCAGCCTTTGTAGTAGTACATATTGTGCAATTGAGTGACTTTGCAACAAGCAAAAAGAAATGTGTATAGCAAAAACTTAGGATTTCCTGCTATTCCAAGAAGATTTCTTGTTTTTGTTATTGTGCAGACAACCAATTTCCTATACCTCACAATCCCCTGTGTTGATGCTCAATAGGGAATCATGGTAGCCTTTTACATTGCTATTCAAAAGTTAATGGCTGGGAAGTGAATAGGATTATTGTGTAGCTGAATTTGGGGGAAAAACTCTAGGGGATTTCACAGTAAGAAATGGGATTTCAGTTTGTGAAATCATTATTATGTTGTTTTTTTGTTTGTTTGTTTTATTTAGAAGAAATTTGAAATTATATAGTGTTTTTTTGTATTTTAATATGTTAACTTCATTACAGAAAATTAGGATAGTTTGATATTGTTGCAGATTAATGATTTTTCTTTGTTTTGAAGCTACTTGTTAGCTGTCATTTTTTTTAAGGAAAAGTAAAACATTACTTGATGTATGTACCCACAGATAAAATGTATTTGTACAGATCACTTATGTAGGTAGGCTAGATCCAATATAGTTAATGACAACCCAAGTCTTTCTGTTCTGGAGTTCATAGATATTTCTATTTAAAAAGAAAATTGTTCCAGTTTGTTCTATGACCAAGATGTTAAACCTTAGCTTATCATAATCTTCAATATCTCAAAATTAGAAACATTTTATTTTGTAATGATTGAGAAATAACTGAGGACTGGTTTTCTCTTTCTCTCCCATTCACATGTTTTGACTCTGTAGTTTAATATATTGGTTCAGTTTCAAGAGCTGTATTGGTTTTCATAGATGAATATTGGGGCAAGTGAATATTGAAGTGAAGTGGAGGTTGCTGCTATAGCTAAATGTACTTCTTTAACCTAGGTAATACTGTAATAAAATATGAATCCTATCAACCTTATTTTATATCAGATTTCTGTACCAGCCATTTTTATTTGCATTAGCAGAAAAAAATATAATGAAAAAATGCATTCATTGATTACTTTGTCTCTCTAGAGATATAATTTCATATTTAACATATGCAAATTTTCTCTCTACAGATCTTGCTGCGAAAAATCCAGGAGGCCAAGCCTTCTCGGGATGTCACTGCATCTCGGCCACCCCGTCACAGGACAACGCATGGCCTCCGTCCACCCTCCAGCCTTCCTACCACTCCAGGATCCTGTGGAGCCTCAGCCCGCACGGCTCCAGGCCATGTGAACACACCAACTCCACGGAAAGAGACGGCTCTCTGAATTAGCCACCAAGTAATAACTTCAGGTAATTCATGGCATATGAAGCTTGTAACACTGCTGATTACAGTTTTCTTGTACTCAAGTTGCCAATAATAGTTGACAGGGAGGTTCTTCCATTAAGAGAACGATGACGTTCTTTTGTGGAATTGTATGTGCTGTCTATATTCCAATATGTCACATGAAGGTGTCCAGTTTGTAATGTTAATTTTTTTTTTCTTTTTTTTTTTCTTTTTTTGCTATCATGAAAATGGCCCAGTTTTATTTCCTTGCACTAAGGATCATTTAGGTGTACATTCTTGTAATGAAGTTTCAGCATTAAGACAAAGTTCATACTTGTGCAACTGTTGACCCCGTTGTCCAGGTCACCACACATTATACCTATACAAATATGCATTGAAGTGTACAGTTGCTTGGTGTTCTGTAGAGGTTGCTCTCACTTTAGTGAGTGAATAAATGATTGGTAGAGCAAAATATCATATACAAATTCATAATGATATCAGTGTGGCAAGTACTGTGAAGGTTCTTTTGGTACAAGATCATTTTTTTTCTCTTTCTCGTAGACTTTTGCTCTTTCACTTTCTATTTATTATATACTTTTCCCTATGCAGAAATTCAATCGAACTGTTGTAGATAAACTTTTCATCTTTCGATGCATCCAAATATGTTGTAAGCATTTGAGTGCATTTAGTCATATGCAAAGTTTGTTTTTTAAAGTGTGAAATCAGAATTTTCTGTTTAGGGTTATAAGGTTTCATGATAAGAATGAACTTTGTATTAAATGTGTGACAGGAAGCTCAAATAGGTGGTCAGCCCATATTGTGATTATTTGGAGTGAAATGGAGTTTACTGCTGGAAATGTAAACACGTTAGATATTATGGGGTTACTATCACTACCTCTTTAGCAAAAGTATCAATGCTTTAATTCATAATCTAAAGACATAAATTTCCCACAAAGTGAATGCATGTTAAAGACCTTGTAAGAGTAATTGAAAACGATAGTTTACTGCAGCTATTATTACATTCCATTTTTGATGCATCAGAGTTCCCCAGTGTACTGTAGCTATGGTCCTGTATCTGAATCATCAATGGTAGTCATTATGATCAACGAAGAAGGACCATTGGACGTAGTATGTGGTGTAACGGTGTGAATTGTACGTATGCAGCAGTCAAGGTTGATGGCTTCTGTTATGTGAGAACATTAACATTGATGTGTTCCAAATGTGTTGTTGTTGTTGTACATAGCATTTTAAGGGATGAGTTGAAGGTGATTATACTTATGGAGTAGATGTGAGCATAAAGATTGACTTTGGTTATTAGGCAGCATATAGCAGTTACTGTCTTATATTAAACAGACATTATAACACCAGTTTCATGGAAATTGTAAAGGAAAGAACTTTTAATGGTGCTTGTCGGTTGAAAATAGAGGATGACTTCATTTTCAGAAATGTGGGACTAAAGCTTGAGAATGCATTGCCAAAAAGAATGAACATTTATGCTCAGATTCATTTCATTTGAATTATCCTCTGCTCAACTCAACGTGTGGTAATTCTTGTGTTCAGTTACTATGGACTTCTCATGTATCTCGCTGCAGTTCATGCCTCAGTCTCGGATCTCCTAGGATTGGCGGGAGTGAACAGGATTAGTTAGATATTTGGCGTTTTTGAGTCCATGGCATCAAAGCAGGAGACGAAGGAACAGTCATGCATGTGGAGGTGTGATAACGGAAGTTTCTTTTCTATTAATATTATGCTTAGCACTTTAAGGGAAATGTCTTTAGTAATGGACTTGGTGCGCCAAGGGAGAGGTGTAGCAAAGTGAGAATATTCTGTGGACAGTCTATTCTTGCCTGACTCGCTATCAACTCTCTAAAGCAAGTAATTGTCTTTGTAGGCAATTGATCTATTACTGATGCACATCAATATCAATATTTATAATTATCCAGCTTGAATATTATCTTTTAAAAGGTAATCTCAATAATTGAACAGTTTATTTTGCAAAAGAATAACCTTTCTTTAAGGTAACATATTTATTTGTATAACCTCTGGAGCAGTAATTTTTTTAAGAGAACGAGAAAGAAACCTACAAGTTGAAAATGATTGATTATGGTAGGTTTTGGCACAAACTTTGAAACAGCACCTTCCCCTCCAGGTTGAGCTTATAGGCACAAAGAAGAAGCAGAAAACCAGTAATGTTGTGTATATGGCATCAATACTTAATGTCAGTAGTAAATGCCACTGCAGTATCAACTAGTGACGGGTATTTGATTATTTTCTTTTATTTTGTGTGGCCGCCATTATGATGAGTGGAGAAGAAACTGTATTGTGTGTCACTAACGGTCTTTTATCATACAAGGAGGATGAAACCATCATTTTATCATGTGAATAAATAGATATAATAATATATACTGCCTTATGAATGTGACAGGGATGAGGCTTCATTGTTAACCTCAGCTGGTCCTTCCATAAGGTAACTTTTGCCCAGTCAAGGGTAGAACACCTGTTTCAATACCACCCTGGGTGCATAATGCCTCATCTCGTCTCATAAATTTCATCCTTATTAATCTAGTCAGATGATCTTATTCAGTGAGTTTTAACATCTTCAGTTTAAAAATTCTTGAACAGCACTTCACACACACACAAACTCATATATTAATACATTCTTTATATGTAAATATACATATATCTATATACACATATATATATGTTATATATATATATATATAGTGTGTTTTATATATATATATATATATATATATATATATATATATATATATTAAAATGTATATGTATTAAGAAAATTGCCCATAAAAAATGAAATGTTATTCATGATTTGAATTTTTCTCTACATTTTAGTAAACAATGAAATTTAAAGAAAGAAAATGAAGTGCCGGAAGAATTTAGATCTGAATATGTCTGTTATGCTTCCAAGTGTCAATAAAGTTATGTATTGATCTCTTTATTGTGTGCAGCAGCTCATAAATTTCTGAAAAAAGAAAAGAAATTAAGAGAAAAAAAAATATATAAAAATTTAAAGATAAGGTTTGCAGTTTGTGCAAACTTTTAGTGAAAAAGAACCAAATGTGTCATTGTGAAGGTGATGTGCCATATAGAGAATGGGAAATGGCACAAAAGTGTATAGGGACCATTTTGAAAACGGTTGATCAGTTTTGTATATTCCACTAGCATCGCATTGTTATCAGGTTTTGTAAGATAACTCTGCATTATCAATATATATATTTTTTTCATTTTGTTTAACTTTCATTTTTATAGCAGTTTTCATATAAAAATGCAAATGACTTGAAGAGCAATAAAAGTATCCCAGATAAAATTACTTGGTGTAAGAACAAGTAATTCCTTATAGGTTGTAAAGAAAATTATACTTTAAATTGTCTGTTTAAGGTCAACAGGAAATCCATTTCTGATTTATGTATATAAATGTAACTTAGTAAAACTTGCATATTTCTCTGTATTCATTTTTCTAAATATAAACAAATGATTGTATGGATTTTTTTTTTTTTTTTTTTTTCTTCAATTATTTTTATTACTTTTTTTTCTCTCTCCATCCTGCCTTTCTTCATATTAAATGCTACCCCTTGGATAATTGTTGTACAAGGCAGAGACCAGAAGACCATCCTGGATGTTGTGAGCTGCTTATTGTTGAGTTGTGATTTATGTAAAGGAGATGTTGTGTGGAATATGAAATGACCATTTTAAAACTGGAGACAATTTTCACGGCCGTTAAGATTACTTGTAAATATTTTTTATACTTGTCTTTCATTGTCTGTGAAAACTTTTGAACAATAAAAACTACTGTTGAAAAATAATCTCTGATTTCATTCACAATTTTTATTATACAAAGATAAATATTTACATTCATGTATACACATATAGATATAGATATATATATGCAGAATTCACAGCAAATTGCAATAACATTCCCTGAATAACAAGTAATTACATCATAAAATACCATGATGATTTTATCTAAAAGTCCTCTGAACATTTTCAATGTAGAGAAGAAAAAAAACAAAGAAAAAAAAAACTTTAGCTTCTAACTGGATTTTCATCAATCAATATTAAACTCAAATAAAATATTAATCAGCTGGTAAACCTAAACCACT
>NW_028234406.1:29028849-29041349 GCF_977035675.1 Penaeus japonicus | reverse complement strand
TCTATCTATCTATCTATCTATCTATATATATATATATATATATATATATATATATATATATATATATATATATATATATATATATATATATATATATATATATATATATATATATAAATATATATATATATATTATAAAAAACAAAAAAATATAGGTGGATAGGTGAGGAGGGGTTAAATTCCATAAAGTCACTATAAAAAGTTAAATACAGATTTTCCCAATTTTCTTTACATCAATTGTATATATATATTTTTCATATCTTTACACTATTTTTTTGTAGATACTCATATGGGTTGCAGGAGGATTTTTTCCCCTCCCTTGTTCAGGTTGTAGCCTATTTCTTGACCAATGAGGATATTACTTGTTTCATTTCATTAAAAAAAGACAATGGTCACATGTACATTCCACTGTTTTCATTTTCTTATTTTTACCAAAATACTCAATTTCAGAGGACTATAATATGAATACAATATAAAAGAAAAAAAAAAGGAAATTGAAATTTTGATTCCCCTCTCCCTATTTTAGCAAAAGAAAGAAAGAAATAATGGTGAAAAAACAAAAGAAAGAACTAAAAGATACATATATACATATATTTTCATTAAAAAAAATATAGAAATTCAATTCAAGTAATGTGACTAAGCATACATTTAGATGCAATCATCTCCTTAAATATTCTGTCCCCCCTTATTTAGGATGAAGGTGGGTCCGGTCTCATTTCCTTCCAATGTACAGCGGTTGCTGTCTACCCATTCTACATTTTCATTTTTTTTCTCACATAAATGGGAGAAATATAAACCAAAATACTATCTACAACATGAATATGATATCAGAACTACAACATGTTGAGTAGGCCTACTCAGACCACTGTTTTACTGAATAGTATGAGACCTGTCCCATCTTTCTGTCAAAAATTAAGCCCGTAATTTGAGCAACTAGATATCCTCAGTTTTTTTTACTATAACTTAAACATTAATGAACTAATAAAAAAAAGAAAAAAAAAGCCTTGAGAAAAAACTAAGAAAAAGGCATGAATGGTTGAAATTGCAATGATCAAAGTTAAAGAAAAAAAAAAAAAAAAAGGATTTATGCATGCCATGCCGAGGGTGGATGAAAATTCAAGAGACCACCTATGGAGGCTGCTCTTTGTTCTGTACACTATATAATGTGGAGTTTTGTGGTTCTTACAGTGCTACTCTTGAGATAGTGCTTTCTAAAGTTGATCTAAACCCTCATTTTTGGATGCTTAAATTGAAAGAGAAGGTGAAAAAAATATTGCCCCACTTTTATTTTGTATCTTGTACAGGTGACCATTGCCATTGGGTTAAACATTTTAACCCATTGCAGACAGGCATCATTACATACATGACCTGCCTGCGATGGTGTCATGGCGTTTGGGGGTTTTGGATCATTGTGTTATTTCATTGTACTCTGAGTAATGAGTTAGTGATGATGACAATTGCCGTCATAATTACTATAATTGCAGATGGGGATAGATTTGCTTGCCTAGTCTCCAGGATGAGTTTTATTTCAGAGTGAGGCAGCTTCATGCAATATACCTTGACTTTTCCTACTCTCTCTCCCTGTCACTCATTGTAAAATTAAGTCCATTTTTATGTTTGTCATTTTTTTTTTTTTGTGTTCTATTGTATTGAGAGACTGGTAGGCTCTATCAATTCTGCAGTTGACTAAAATTGTAGTATAGGGTCCATATTAGCTCATTATTTTCTTTATACTCAGTGTGATAAAAGTATTGCTGTTTTATGGGAGGACAAAATGCAACTTTATCTTTTTTTGTATTCATGTACTGTCATAAACAAATACGAAAAAAATAACCATCCACAATAAAAATAACAAGAAGAGATGGGGAAGAGGAAGGATAAGGATAAGCCAGATTTGCGGAGCAGGTGCTACACCGGGCTTGTATGCACTGAGGCGAGCCCGTCTGTGTCAGCGTGTGCTGACTCGTGAAAGAATGTGCCAACGAGTGTTGACTCGATCTAAGCTTGGTCCTTACCCAACGCAGTGCCCAGTTATGTCAGTAACCGCCAGGTGACAGTGGAAACTCATGAGTTTGGACGGGACTCGATGGAAAAGGAAGGAAAGCTGTGCTTATGCTGTGAGTGCCACAGTATAAGGCAGCCTTACTGGCACAGGGGCACATTGCAGACACTGGGCATGGTTTGAGTCACCTTCCTCTTCTTGTTCTGCTTTCACATCCTTCATCACTGGTGCTTTTGTGCAAGAGGTCAGCAGCTTTGTGTGTGCCATTGCTCTCTAAAGATAGTGCTTGCTAGACCGTAGATGGGTGCCATGCAAGGCTCTCTTTCCTGCTGTTGCTAGGAGAAAGTTGTGCCATCTAGGTTTATGATTTTAGGTGAAACCCATTTTGCTTAATATTATGGAATTATAGTAATTATGATTGTAACTGTCATCATTACTCACTCATTACTCATAGTACAATTAAGAAAAGTGATCCAAAATCTCCCAGTGTCATGTACATCATGATGCCTGCCAAAAACTCCTGCATCATACATGTTACGACAGCTGTCGCCAATGGGTTAAGTGGTGCATCTGGTAAATATATATATAAAATGTCATGTAATTATGTTTAAAATCTATGAAATCATTAATGTAATATATTCATATAAAAGCATCTACAGGATAATGTAACAATGGAATTCCTTTAGTGGATGAAGACCAATTATGAGGATTCTCTTTTTTATATGAAACATTTTTCTTTTCTTTTTTTTTAATGCCTTCAAAAATCACAAAGATTTGAAATCATTCATGTCAAATTCTAATCTTTTGTCTTCCTGTTTCTAGGAATTTAAATGCAGTCTTTACATATATTTATCCTAAAGTTATTCTATTCTCATATGCTCTGAGGTGTACTTTTGAAAGTTTTCCTATCAAAATGTATATAAATTTGCACTATGAATACAAAGTAAAGCAAGAAATATAACAATAGCATCACAAGTGTATAGAATATGGAACCCATTTCATAAATTTCATGGCATAATTTAACTTTACACATTCCTTTATACCCATCCTTATACAATAACACCCATATGCAAGAAACTAGGCAGCAGTTTTCTACAAACAAAAAAAAGAAAGAAAAAAAAGAAGGAATAAAAAAATGGGTTCACAGATATAAATGACCCAAAAAACAAAAAGACTTTGTACCTTTTTAAGTCCTACTTCATCAAGAGGTCCGCATTTGAGCTGCCCGTTGATGTAGGCATAGGCGTCTTGGAGGAATGCTCTTATCCTCCGAAGGTGGGCTTTTGCTTGGGCCATTGAGGTTGGTGTGTAGTCGACTTCTATAATAGGGTATCAGGTGGAAATGTTACTTGTAATCATAAACACATGATGTTTTTATTCTTTGTTCTTTGGAACAAATGATAATCTGTCACCTACAAACATGATAAAATTAAGTTTTGATTGGGGAAGCCATTTCTGTAGACACAGACACACAGACATACAGACACAGAGGCACAGACACAGACACATGCACAGACACACACACACACACACACACACAGAAAGAAAAATTAGTAACACAGGAAATAACTGATACTCACTATTACGGTAATGTGACAGGAGGCAGAAGAGTCTGAATGCGTTGACAGAGTGCTGCTCCAGTAGTTCACTTACACTTATAGTGTTATAAAGAGACTTGGACATTTTCTCTGCACCTTTGGCATGCAAATGACCTGAAAAAAGGTAAATTTAACAACTATTATTATATCTGAACAGAATTGAAGATCTTTTGTTCTGTTAACAAGATTAATTCTTTCAGTTTTAAGATATATTTATTGTCAATTCTTGAATAAAATATCAAACCTTTCAGCTTTCTATGTGCCCAGGCTACTAATTCTTTAATAGTCAATGTCATACATTAACCCCTCCACAAGTCTGTTTTGCAGGGTGGATCACTTTCATACTGTATTTTTCCTTTTGATGAAATTAAAAGCTATTCATTTCTTCAATTATGATGCCCTATCTTACCAAATGCTAATTAGTATCTCTTTGCAAATATAACATATAGACTCATTTATTATACCATAAATCTAGAAAATAATAGAAAACACACACATCTGAAGATGCCCAAACCAGGCTGAACATCTTAAGATATGGGCCATCTAGGTAGGGTTGATTGTCTGTCTATCAAAGCCTTAGCATGAAGCTCCCCTCCAGCTTTGCAATATTTAAATGTCTTTCCATAATTTACACTATTGTATTTGGAAAGAGATCATAATTACATTGCAGAAATTAAAATATTCTTGATGAAATTAAATCAAAACCTCCACTCCTTCTTTGAGTGTCCAATACAGTTCATGATCTTAACCTATTCGCGCTGGATGATGTGCTGATACGTTTTGTGTTTTTTTGGGTCAGACGCCGGCGATGAGATATTTGGTCAAGGCCGGCAGACAGCCTAGGCTTGCAGCTAGTGCACCCGAGAATCCCTTGGCGTTAGGCTTATGCGTTTGAAAACCCTGGCATTCTGACCATTCAGAGCTGGATCGTTCCGGCGTGAATGGGTTAATAAAGTACACTTCTACATCAAGGCAACATGAATAACTACAAGCTTTGAGTTTTTAGCTGAAAGCAATTGAAAGTCAAGTTCAGTGAGCAACCTATATCACCAATTTAAGCACTCTTAACCAATTAACAATGGGATGGTTTTGTATGGACATTTCGTGGGGGTATTTCGAATGTGCAAGCCTAATGCTGCAGGATATTTGTATGCTGAGGTGGTGGCCAGCCACTACACACCCTATCACTTAGTCAAGTGGCCAGACAAAGTCATGACGTGGCATTCATACCACCGGGAAAAAGACCAGACAAGCCATGATATGAATGTCATGTCAACTGTCATTATCTTGGTCACTTTCTTCAATAACCAAAAATTGCCTGTAACTATCACTATGATTTTACAAAATAAATCAGTTGTAACTTTCATCATGGGTAATAACCCTTACCTGTGTGTAACCAATAGTTACACCACTGATTACAGCTGTGGTATGCGCAGCATTGGGCTTCCTCATTTTCATGATGAGGAAAAAGCAGGTCGATACCACCAGAATGGAGGTCTATTTGTGATCCAAGAATGTGACTGTAAGAAAAAAATAAGACAAAAAATTTACTGTATAATCAAGCTCAATACATTTAGGTAAAAAATATCAAGTAATGAGACAAATTTAAGAACAACAAAAATATTAAAATCTTGAACAGGAGAACCAAATTCTAGGAAGCTACATGTTGTTCCAGAACACGAATCAGGGTTTCTGATGTATACTGTTCCATTCCATCTTACCTTGCCATTGCCGAGCACTCAATGTGCCAACCTGGCCTACCATGGCCCCAGGGGGAGTCCCAATAAGGCTCTCCAGGTTTGGCACCTTTCCACAGGGCAAAATCACGTGCATTTTTTTTCATGTTGCTTTTTGAAAGATCTGTTATTTTTGGAAGTGGTACCATTTTCCCATATTTACCATAAGCTACTGTATCGAAGTATACTGAACCTGTGAGAAATACAAATATATAGTAATAGATGTGCAGTAGGATGAAAAGCTTTTCAGCAATTATCACAACTGCCATTATTTCAAGGAATGACTATTATTGCACTTGAGAATAATTCAATAAAGACAGATCTACTTGAAAAAATATATATATATACACACACTGCTCTAAAAGTTAGAAAGTTATCCTACACTCACCATCACTTACAATATAAGCAAGTTTCTTCTCTATAACTTTCTGAATAAAGCTAATAATGTGTGGTATATGTTCTGTAACTCTTGGTGCTATAGTGGGCCTCATGACTCTCAACCTGTCCATGTCACTAAAAAACTCTTCCTCGTAGTATTCCGTTACTTCCCGGAAACCAACACCTAGCTGGGGGAAGTAAATTGGAGAATGGACTAATTGAGGAACGTACATGGAATCTCCAGGTATTGAAAGCGGGAAAATCATATCATTAATCTTCTAAGACTACTTTATATGTCAATGAACTACATATACATTAGATGGAGATGGATCCATGAATATTTTGCATCTTTTGGTAACTTTCACAACTCTTACACATACATCATAACCTGGCAAATAAGCTGCAGTCAAATATTGATGTTATCATCAAAAATTGCTTTAGTGTAAAATAGGCTCAAGTAACAAGGTGTAACTTTACTATTTCATAACCAGCAACATAACTGTTACCTAAAGCTCTTCATTTCAACAGCAATGGTGGAAGTCATAAAATGTATATAAACTTTGGATACTGTCAAATAAATATGTGTGCACTGTATACTTATTGAATTGAAGAAATCAAATGTGATACTGATATAATCCAACTGCTCACAGAGGTGAATAGGTAAACAATGTCAAACTGGCCTAGAATGTTAAGAACAGTGGTGTCACAAGGAGTCTATCTTTGGGAAAATTAATTATCTTTACATTGAAGACAAATTGTTGCTATCTCAAATTTGAATCATAACAGTGCACAGTACATTAAGGGCCTCTACATACAAAATAAGAATGACAATTTGAATTGCAATTTGTGAAAAAAATGACAATAAATTGCTATAACACTTACATCCTGGGCCCGTCTGATTATTTTGTCATCAATGTCAGTCACCCCTAAAAGCATCACGACATTAAGGTCAAACATCTTGGTCAGAATTCTCCTTATAATGTCAAATTTCACATATGACCTGCAAAATCAAAAATACAAAAGATTAAAGTTGGAAAACCAAATAAAACCTAGCTGTGAGTGCCTTTCATCAATAATTTATTTCAATTAAATTGTCGTCTACTGAATACTTACAACAAAATCAAACACTTTTGAACTCACAAGGCATGGCCAATATGTGCAGAGTCGTACACAGTTGGGCCGCAGGAATACCACATTATGAGACCAGGCTGTATAGTCTTCAATGGGACCTGAGAGAGAAGGTAAGTATCAATGCCACAGCCCTCGAATATGGTATGATTATATTCTTGAAACCTAAACAGAAACATGTGCCTCTAAAATTGACATAATGATTTGAGTGATAGTGATTGATAAATGAAATCTTTTAACCATTATTATCGAAGCAGATGGTCACAATTTCACAGCCAAGTACACAGTTACCTTTTCTCTGACTGCACTATTATATATGGAAATTCCAGTATCATAACCTTCTGGCAGTGTCCATCCTTTACTCGAATACCATCGTTTACCTGGAATATTCAGTAACAAATGAGGGCATTGTAAATTTGCAAGATTCTGCATAACTATCCTAAAAGTACAATAAAATCAACATAAGAGCCCAATGAAATCAATGTAAGAGCCTAATAAAAAAGCATGAGAAGGGATTATGGATCCATAAAAACATCATAAATACATCATACCATTATGGACATTTTTCTTTTGGTAGGGTCTATATGGATCTGGACACATATGAAAATGAAGACAACACATGAGACGGAGGAGGAGAAGAAAGATGAAGAAGAAGAAGAAAAAGAAGAAGAAGAAGAGGAATAAGAAAAGGAAGAGGAATAAGAAAAGGAGGAGGAATAAGAGAAGGAGGAGCAGCAATAAGAGGAGGAGGAGGAGGAGGAGGAGGAGGAGGAGGAGGAGGAGGAGGAGGAGGAGGAGGAGGAGGAGGAGGAGGAGGAGGAGGAGGAGGAGGAGGATGAGGAGGAGGATAAGGATGAGGAGGAGGATAAGGATGAGGATGAGGGGTGAGGATGAGGGGTGAGGAGTAGGTTCAAGAGTAGGAGTAGGTTCGAGAGTAGGAGTAGGTTCAAGAGTAGGAGTAGGAGTAGGAGTAAGAGAGGAGGAGAAAGAGAGGAGGAGGAGGAAGAGAGGAGGAGGAGGAAGAGAGGAGGAAGAGAGGAGGAAGAGAGGAGGAAGAGAGGAGGAAGAGAGGAGGAGGAGGGGAGGAGAGGAGCAGGATTAAGAGAGGAGGAGGAGGAGGGGGAAGAGAGGAGGAGGAGTGTAACCGCCTCAGCACAAGTGCATTCTGCGGTTTACGTCCTGTTTCCCCTCGTCGACCCAGGTCAAGAAAGTACCTTTTCTATAAATTGACCAGAGCCCATCGTTGTGTTCCCACGCCATGTTTTATACAATTATCAGTGTCTTTCACATAGAAAGTTTATCTTGTTTATACTCAAAATGATGCTCTCATTGCACTCAGTCCTTGATTATATATGTACGATCATTATTTGTATGGATATTCATGATCACTACTCTTACATGTATTTTGCCCTTTTCCCCTTGTTCCTCAGGCCATAAATAAAGGTTGCCTCTGGCAAACAGCCTGTCCCCTCTTGTAACCATTTTTACTGTGAATGTAACTTGAACTATTTTTTGAGTTGCTATGTACTTCAAAACCGTATTTTGTTCTGCCAATGTTAGTTGAGTCTAGCATCATTCTGGAGACCATCTCTCTGGAGAGAACACACCCAGCCTCCTGCAGACTCTGACCGCTCGCCCTCGCAGGCATGGCACGTCGCCCCGCTCCTCTCCGGGTGCCTCTGCCACGCTTGTCAGCTGTACCCCACGCTACCAAGTTCCCGTAGAAATAAACCATCAAGTCTGCCACAACTTTAACTTCACTCACCACCAAACAAAACTACAACTTTATTACACTGCTGGCAAGCGGTGACATAACAACACACGGGTTTGTTACATTGTTGGCAAGCAGTGAGGTAACAACACACGACTTTGTTACAGGAGGAGGAGGAGGAGGAGGAGGAGGAGGAGGAGGAGGATAAGAAAGATAAGGAGGAGGAAGAAGATGAAGAAGAAGAAGGAGAAGAAGGAGAAGAAGAAGAAGAGGAGGAGGAGATGGAGATGGAGATGGAGATGGAGAAGAAGAAGAAGAAGAAGAAGAAGAAGAAGAAGAAGGAGAAGCAGATGTAGAAGAAGAAGAACAAAAAGATAATTCCTACACATCATGAAAGAAGAAACAATAAAATATATGGGAATGCACATAGCTTATGCATATAACGGTTGCATATGTGATAGCATTTGTTGTGTAAAATCATCTAAATACAAAAGAGCATAATTCATAACAATTTAGTAAATAGTGTGAATACAGTTTAGTCATATCTATATATAAGTAGGATAAAAAAAAAGAGGAATGAAATGCCAGGCAGACTAAACTTGAACAAGGCATGAATAAACCATTTGTTACAAATTACAAACAACTCACCTAACATAAATGGATAAACGACATTTGCCTGACGAACTCTGCTTGATATGGCAAGTAGTTCATGAGACCTGAAGACAGGAGCATGACGCAGCACCAAACACCCCATGCAACGTGTGGCTGCCATCTCTGATTGTAAGAATAAATCATTAAGAAAATACCTTCATCAGAAATACAAGTATTCTTATTTTGAATAGTGATTTTTTTCCAGGCTATCTATATGTAGCAAAAAAAAAAAAAAAAAAAAAAAAGGGAAAGAAGGTTTCATTAAGATTCCACAATATGCCCTAAATCAGTGGTTCTTAATCTTTTCCCAGCACTGGATCACTTTCACGGGTGCTGTCACTCAGTGGGACCCAACCATATAAAGAGAGTCAGGACATAACAATATGATACTGCTTTTCAGGTAAATCTCTTATTGTTCTTGCCTTATAAACTGTGGAATTCTGGGGTCCTACACATTTGTACACATAGAAAATTCAAAGACAAATTTTCATTGAACATGAAGTTAAATGTGCCATTGAACTCTCAAGACCTCTTCACAGAACCCTGGGGTTTAGCAGAACACATGTTGAGACCCACTACATTAAAAGATTCACAGATACCAAAGTTGTTAGTATGTTTCATACAGTAAAACTGGAAAGAAATTCTATTAACATGCAAATAGTAACAAAGACTTACCAATTGAGGTGCAGAAGATATAGAAAATATTAAATATTACAAAACATCATAATGATTCACCACTACCAGTTAAATCAAAGAAGGCGTCATTCCCCCTTCACACTATAAAATATATAATATGCAAACACACATACATAGAGAAAAAATTTGTACCCAGATAGGCATTTCTTATCTTATCATTACTTATGCAGCCATGTCCCTGTTCACTTAAGAGGTAGAACTAGTATGAAAGTCCATAAAAAAAATGAAAATTGCTTATATGCTTCTTTGCAAAATACTAAGAGTGACTTCTTGTTGTATGGTCTTTATTTGTTTGCATGGGCACATCTCCAAAAAGCAGAAGTAAAAATTGGAAGAAGAGATAAGAAGATGGGTTGTAACAGTCTAGAAATTTTACACAAATAGTTAACAGGGGAGTGGATTTACTGAACTAATGTAGCTTTCAGTAAACAAGTCAAAAGTGATGCATGTACTGCCTTTGCTGGTCTCTTAGATGAAATATCAGTAATCTAAAGTAATATAGTGGCAACAACCACTGTAAGTCAGCTGGAGCAGTGGGATGCCATATCTGGCTAAGTGAAGGACACACAAACTGAAACTGCCAAATTTATAGCAATGTTCCAAAGCACAAATGCTGACAGCCAGTAGATGCCAAATGGCTTAGATCTTTTTTCTAGAAACAAATTTATCTTTGTCCAATACAACCACATCGCCAAAAGAAAGCTTACTGTTTGCAGGTGAACTGAGTTGTACTGAGCTATAATCCACTGTACACAAACATTCTGTTTGTATTACTAAAGACATTACAAAGTCCTACAATAATACAACACAATATAATGTCAAATAATATTACTTATGAATTATGGCTGGAGACCAATGAAGCTGATATCACTTTAGTGTATCTTATTTCCTTCGGACACATAACCTTCACAAGTTAGTGATACCTTTTTTTATATTCTTTACTTTTAAAAAATACTAACTCTAATGCATAACTTTAGTATGCAACTGAGAAATGTTCTTGGAAATGCCAAGGTAAATAAAAAACAACAGACACCATTTGAACTTTGCAGACATGTAAATAATAATGGCACTACACTCCATGTACAAACTTTGGAATCGCAAACCATTACAACAGATACATAACAGTTTTAGATTTTGAGGTGTCTTCATAGACCTCAAAAAGGTCATTGTGGAATATAATTTATTTAATCTTTGTCTTACACACCATTTATTGATAAATAAAACGTAAAATAAAGGCCATATATATCAATGACAATCCTCGGTGATATCTTTTTTATTTATTTGACTTGATTCTTTTTTTTTAGCATTTCTTAAAGTATGAAAACACCTAGTTTGAACCATGTAACAATTAAGATAGGAAAATGAGACAAGATAAAATAATTCCATAGCAATGGAATAACATGAAATTAAATGATTCCACAACTAAAATATCTGCCAATAGTACTGGATATTTAATGAAAAGTGAATCTCCAGATGGATGTTTGTGCTGAGCGAGAATTCACAGACTAGATGTACTTTCTAATAAACTTTTCTGACACCTTTGGTAGACATTGTTCTAGGCATGCCATATAATCTAATAAATGGTCTTTGTCAGCAATATTAACTGTATTGGTAAATATGAGAATGTGCCATGTAAAAATGTGGAATCGATGGATTCCTCTCAACCTCTACTGTTCATATATAGTGGAAATAGTGCGTGCTTCCACCCCTGGACCCCACAATCTGGATCCCCTTTTTTAAGGCACTTTGTGCTACCCCATTCTACTTTGGGGCATATTTCGTATGCAAAATCTTAGCCCAATTACCTACCTAACTTTACCTAGTTTTGAATTAAGCCCTAGCCAAGGGGGACTTCACCCCACAGACCCCCCCTTATTCAAGGCACTTCGTGCAACATACCTTGATAACCACCATCCTCGGCCTGAAATTCAAACATGGTTGTTTACAACTAGAAACCCCCAATGAATTACCTGCATGCACTGTTATGTTCTCTCGATAGATGGCGCAATATTCCACATTGTTTACAGTATAATTATTGAGAGCCCTCTATTGAGTGGTCTCGTCATTATCGGTCCTAGTTTCCTACCCTGAGGAATATATGAGATGAAGTCTCAGTTGTTGTCATCATGGCGCAGTGTGAGGATTATTCATGGTGGGTCGCAGCATTTTCATCTACAGAACTAATTACATATCATAAGTATCACAAAGTGCCCTGAATAGGGGAGGTCCACAGGGGGGTGTGGCCCCCTCTTGGCAAAGGTTGACATCAAAACTAGGCAAAGTGAGGTTGGGCTAAGATTTTGCATATGAAATATGCCCAAGATTCATATTTTAGCCTGCAATTTCCCTGATATACTTCCTGCCTTCCCCTACTATCGGGACCCAGATTGTGGGATCCAGGGGTGGAAGCGCGCATTATCTCCACTATATATTAATAGTAGAGGTTGAGAGGAATCCACTGATACCACTTTTGTGGTATTGAGTAACGCGGCGTTATTCGGAAAATTTACTGCATTATCATCATTATTATTCATTTCAACCAGCAACATCCCAATCACACTACATGCCTTCAACAGCTACCAGAGCCAATATCATTGTCG
>NW_028234406.1:28973849-28991349 GCF_977035675.1 Penaeus japonicus | reverse complement strand
TAGGGGTAAAGAGGGAAATAATAGATATCAGAGAAGCGAAATGAGAGTAAGATACAAAAAAAAATGTTGATGTAATTTCCTTACGTTCGTTCACCCACAGCCGAATGACGAGAGAGCACGATTACCTGTCATGGTATACATTCATGGTGGCGGGTATTTCTCAGGAGGGGCAGAGGAATACCCTCCTCATGCCCTGCTCAACCATGAGGTCGTTTTAGTCGTCATTCAGTATCGTCTCGGCCTCCTAGGTAGGTCATTTATCTGGAAAATGCATGAGTTGTGTGTGTGATGCGTAGGGTGTTAGTAGGCCGGATATGTGTTTACTTCTGTTCAACGGCATTTGGTATTTTTTCCTTAAGGTAGGAGCTTCTGTCCTCAGTATCTCTTCTTTTGATTGATGGTGCTCGTGTTGCTAAAAGCCTTTCTCCGAGCGGATGTCTTGGTCATTATGTCTCAGCGTGTCCCTCCCTTTGCAAGGCTTCCTCTCCACCGAGGACGACGTGGCTCCAGGCAACCAGGGCCTGAGGGACCAGGTGCTCGCCCTTCGCTGGGTGCAGGACAACATTCACCACTTCGGCGGCGATTCCCTACAGGTGACCCTCTTCGGCGAAAGCGCGGGTGCAGGATCTATCCACCTGTTGATGCTGTCGCCTTACGTGCTGGGTGAGACGCAGACTTTTACTGAAAGAAAGAGAGAGAGACTGAAGGCACAACTGAAAAATGAAAAGCAGTTATATTTCCCTTCCCATTAATAATTCAACCTGAACACCAATCTTTACAGGGTTGTTTCATCGAGTGATTTTGCAATCCGGCTCGGCTCTCTGCCCTTGGTCGCTTGGCGGAGCCCACCTGGAAGTTGCTCAATACGTTGCCGGGGTTTTCAATTGCTCTGCGGACCAGGGAAGTGAGGAGATCATACGCTGTCTCCAAGGCATCGACACCGAGAGGCTGGTCTCCACCCACTCTCACTTATTTGTAAGATCTTTCGGATGATTTACGCTTATCCACCTTTTATTTTTTTTAAAGGTTAGAAAGACTGCAAAATAGCAAGACTATATACCATGTTAAGAGTTACTGATTACAAGGAAGCAGTTTCAGAGATTTAGGTAATATCAATACATTTTCAATGTGATACCCATGTGTTCCATTGGGCACACACACAATAATATAAAGCCTAGGGACCATTTCTTAGTTGCTAAGCACAAGAACACACATCAAAGAGGGGGGAGGGGGCACACAATTAAAGGAAGGAAGGGAAATAACGCGATATGAGATGGAATTTGAAGTTGTTGACAATACCTATCGTTCTCCCCAGCTTTGGCTACATTCAATATGGCCGCCAAGTTTTCGACTTTCTAACTCCACTTTCTAGACAAAAGAAGGTTGATCAAGTCTTTTTCGAGATTACTTCAAATTGGCCATTGTTAGAAATAGTCCTAAGATAATGTCAAACTCATAAAGAATATTTCCTCACTTAGGCAGTTGGCATAATATCAAATTTACAGCTCAATAATTCACAACACAGCAAGGCTTGACCCTTCACAGATGTGACGTATGCTTCCTCTCCGTAACAGATGTGGTACACATTCCCCCTCCTGCTGGGACCTCGCGTTGACGGCTCCTTCTTGCCGCACGACCCTGAGAAGCTGTTTAAGGAGTCGAGGCACAAAAAGATCGACATCATCACCGGAATAACGAAAGACGAAGGAGCGCTCTTCACCCTCCGTAAGTAACTCTTTTGGAATCGCTTTATTTCACCGTGTAAAAGTGATCCAAATCACCATAACAGATGAAAGAAATCACCTCATGATGTGAAATGACGTAGCCTTCACTGCGCACTCCAGCCCTGTTCGGCAACGAGGCACTTCGCTCTTCCCTGCGCTTCAACTTCGAGGAGGCGGCGCCGGTGGCCCTGGAATTCTGCGAGGGCGACATCTCGCCCTTGAACCAGACGCTGCTCATCTTCGACCGCTACCTCGGGGGCATCAACTTCAACGTTGAGGATGCAGAGAATGTCAAGAATGTATGTGTGTGAATATTTTTGTGAATGTGAAGTTAAAGCGACGTGTTTCTATATACAAGAACGGATTTGTTGCACGGGAGTGAAGTTTTCGCTTCCCTCATTCTAGATGTTCGGTGATCGGCATTTCAGCATCTGCCACGACCTGACGTCCATCCTTCACGACCGCAACAGCGCCCGCTTGAAGAAAAAGGTCTTCAGGTATGAGCTGAATCACCGAGGGAAGAGATCCATCGGAGATTTCTTCAGCCTCGATTTCAGCAAAGAATGTAAAGATCAAAATCTCACTGTCTTCTCTAATTTTTGTTTTAAGAACGAAAAGAAAACACGGACACTAAAACAATAAGAAAACAATCGTTGTTATAATACTTGAAAAGGGCTTGATTACAAAGTATACTTAAAAATATGACTTTTAGATATTCAAGTGGCAAACTTTTCCACAAATTTGAAGAAACTATAGGTAGGATTTGCCTTTCAGGGGTGTCTCATGAAGACGACCTCTTCTACCTTTTCGAAGGAGGTCCGATGTTTGCCCCGCTGGAGGATGAGGACGACCTTAGAGTCAGGGATATCATGACGACTCTCTGGACCAACTTCGCCACTAAGGGGTAGGGACTCTCCCTCTTAACTATGTTATTCTTAACATGGTTTGTAAAGGAGTCATATTGGTATCCATAATAGGCTAACACTTAGAACATTATAGCTATCACTCGACAGACAGCTTACTTTGTGATTCTCAAAACTCTCCGCTGTACGAAAGAGATCTCGATGTAAGAATCCCTTCTCCTCTCAGAGACCCGACTCCCGACGATAGCCTGGGATTCAAGTGGGAACCGATGACGGACGGTAAGCTGAACCACCTTGCCATCACACTGACTCCCACCATGGAGAATGACACTCGTGAGGAGGTGAGTTGCGGGATGGGAGATTATTGTCATTCTCCCTTTTCCCTTTCATATTTCTTTACGACTTCCATCCTTTCCTTCTTTGTTTTGCTTCTCTTTTATGAGTCAGTGATTGCTTGTTTACAGCGTCCTTCTTCTTACGTCTGCAGGCCCGGGACTTCTGGTTCTCGCTGCCCATGAAGCAGAACTTGATCCTCCACCCTGAGAAGGTCAAGAACCTGCAGACAGTGCCGAACGAGGTCCCTGCAGAGGAACCGCAGAAGGAGGAAGACAAAGTAGTTCCCACAAGCCCAGAAGAAGGAGACGCCGCAGAGGCGACGCCGAAAGAGGAAAGTACTCACGAGACCACAGAGGAACAAGATGGCGCCGAGTCAGACACCACCTCGGAAAGCTCCGAAGAGGAGTCTGCTGAGCAGAAGTCCGGAGAAGAGGCAAGACAAGAGGACCAAATTGAGGAGCCTGACACAAGTCAGAACAGCAAAGTAGAATTGTAATTTCTTTGTGCTGCTTTGAATCTAAACAATAGAGAAGTGCCTGATCTTCCGTTTAGGTTTCCTTTCGAATGCCTTTTGACCAATTTCAGCCATGTGAATAAACGTTTTTGTTGTATTTGTTTTGATATTGTTTTGTGTCAGCCTTCGTAGATTATATAATTTTACCAACAAATTCTGTACACTGTGGCCAGGAGTGCGCTTGTGGTACTGGGGCCGGATTCACTAACGCACTTACCATGATAAATACGCTGGTAACTACAATTATGATGGTAAACAGACCGCATCGGTATTCATGAACAACTTACCATGATAGAATACAATGCTAAATTTACCAGTGGTTGTAGCACTGGTATGTCCACTGGCAACTACAGCGATGACTCTCTCATCTCGCTTTATCTCAGCAAAAAATCAACATTTAAGGCGACACTTTAGTTTGCATGTACACTTATTATGATCAGAGTGATGGCAACTGTTCATTCTCATATTAATATGACAAAAATCAATAAAATTCACCGGAAATAAGCGAGAATAATGTTCATGCAGCTTCGTCATAGGCCTACAATAACTGAAAATAATACATGGAATGCATAATTTGACAAATTCAAACATTTTGTTTTAATAACATTCAGCTGAAAAAACAGTAAACATATAAATATATAAATTATTTTTGTGTTTGCATTAATTTAGATACAATTATTCATAATCTTAGGGTTTGATTGGCATTTCTTTTTGGAAAACGTTGATACAAATAACACCACCATTGCGTGGAGCCATTGTTTCTTTTCTTTCGACTGCAATCTAAAAAAAAAAAGTATGTTTTTGAAAACCATTACGTTATATATGATCCATAAGATCATGCAATAGAATATGCTTTCTAGGAAATTAATTTATATAGAAATAATTTAACACAGAAGAAATCTTTCTCATTTCTTGAAACAAAAAAGTCTTGCTGTTGGATCAGGTTTTGTTTACATGTTACGGGATTGGTCAAAGGAGCCTAAAATATTATGTAAGGCACTCGCTGATTGGCGGAATCGATTTACCAGAGTTACCATCAAATTACGGTGATAAAGTCTCTTTACCCTTACCAGGCGACTTATCATCGCTTGATGAATCCCACTTTGCCATGACTGGTAAACGCTCTGGTAGTTGACAGCTGGTAAATGCCTTACCATCGTATGTTAGTGAATCCAGCCCCAGGGGCTCACTAATGCACTCGACCATGAACTACAATTATGATGGTAAACAGACCGCATCGGTATATGAACAACTTAATAGAATACAATGCTAAATTTACCAGACAGCAAATCAACATTTATGTACACTTATTATGATCAGAGTGATGACAACTGTTTTCTCATATAAATAAAATTCACAGGAAATAAGATGTTCATGCAGCCTCGTCATAGGCCTACAATAACTGGGATTTATCAAACGATGATAAAGAATCATGTAAGGGTCGCTGATTGGCGGAATCGACTTTATCACCGTAATTTAATGGTAATTCTGGCAAATCAATTCCGCCAATCAGCGACCGCCTTACATGATTCTTTAGGCTCCTTTGACCAATCCCGTAACATGTAAACAAAGCCTGAACCAGCTGTGAGATATTCTTGTTTCAAGAAAAACACGATAAAGATTTCTATATATGTATATATATATGTATATATATATAAATATGTATATATATATACATATATATACATATATATATATATATATATATAAATACATATACATCTAAACACAAAATTTGAAGAGATAGAAAAGGATGTCAGAGACAGCGACATGAAGGAAATAGAGAACAGGATTATCTTGATAAGAAAGAGAACCTTAATAAGATGAAAAACACGAAAAAGATTAATAAAGATATGCACTTTCAGAAATAGACCCATGTGAGAAAGCAGCCTTGACACTTCTTTCAACATAAAATTATCATTTTCTCATTGGTAAATACATATAACATTAATAAACATGTTTCTCCTACACTCATGGGCGCGGCAGTCATGAAACAAAAGCCAACTTGCCTGTTACTAAGCGCCTTCGGACATCTTATCTTTTTAAACCCATCTAAATATGTGAAATAAAGGCCTTCACTTTTTTTCTATATTTATTTATCGTTTCCTCGCTGGTAAATACATAATAGAGAGTGTTTCCTTATGCGTATATGTATATTAAAAGTACCATCTCTTATCAGTCAAAAGAGACGATAATGCAATAATGGAGAGAGAGGAACCACTTGGCGTAAGATCTTCGCCACTGACCTGTTGAGCGCGGAGGTGGTCGGAAGAACGTGGTGTGAGGGAGCCAAGCAGTGGGATCTGAACTGCGTAAGTTCTTGCTTCTCTTTTATCGGGGTTTATATATATATATATATATATATATATATATATATATATATATATATATATATATATATATATATATATATATATATGTGTGTGTGTGTGCGGGCGCGCCCGCGCGTGTGTGTGTATGTTTGTGAGTGTGTACCGTGCATATATAAAGAGAGAAAGAGAGATAGGTAGACAGATAGACAATCATATTGTGCGTATATTCTACTAAAATGAGCCAATTTCATATTACATTATAACTCTCTCTTTCTCTTCTTTCTTTCTAACAATTCATCCATTTGTAACCTTTTCATCCCTTTTCATATTCATTTCCATTACCTTTGTTTCTTCAGACTTTTTCTCTAATCTAGTTTTTGCCCCGCAATTCAACGATTACTTGCTTTAATAGCATTTATAATCAACAACTTTAGTTTTATTTCTCTTTTGTGTTATGGTTTTATTTCTTTGACTTTCACTTCTTTGACTTATTTTGTGTGTTTTCATAATATGTCTCTCTCAATATTTTCTCGCGGCAACATGTTTCTTCTTCGTTTCCAACATAAATGAATCAAAGCCGAACAAATACACTTTTAGAAACCCTTTAATTTAGTATATTTATCATGCACTTCTTTTGCGAATTGTTTTTCACTTAGATATTCGATTCCATTTCTTCACTCCAAGTTCACTTTTTCTTTCATTCTTTTAAGATTTCCTCCTATCTGCATCTCCTCTTTCCCTTATCTCTTCGTCTCCACGAGCGGTCTGCTCCGAGACTTACTACAAGGTCATCTGCTCCGTGATAACAGATGCTATCAACCTCTCACTCACTCTGCCCACTTGTACTTAGGGATTAAGAGTTTTATGTTCTGTCGCTCCTTTATTCTTACGAATCTAAGACCAACACGACATTCGTGCTTGCACTCACACGATTTAACACACTCATGCAAACTCCGACTACACACACACATAGATATGCATGCAATCACCCAATCTCACTAACATAGGAACAGACACACCATGCGTATAGCCTATGTACAAACAACCATTGCAAATACAAGTCCAAACACACCCACTCCTTCCGCACACTATTAATTCTCACAAACAAAAGCTACGCGTCTCATTAAACCCATACAGCAAATGCACCCCCCTCTATTACGTTGCCTCCCTCCCCCACACGCTGGCAGCCACGCCCTCCAACCCCCTCCTTTCCTTGCAGACCTTGGAAGCAGACAACATGCGTGCAGTGGCAGTGCTGATGGTTTTGGCGTGGGCGGTGGTGGCAGGGGAGGAAGGGGTGGCCGCCCCCATAGTAGGTACCGCGGGCGGGGAGGTGTCCGGCCTGCAGGAACAGTCGACGAAGGGCAAGACTTTCTACTCGTACTACGCCATCCCCTTCGCCCAGCCCCCCGTCGGCGACCTCAGGTTTAAGGTACTGCCCGAGTGGCTGCTGGTCTCCGTCGTCGCAGCTCATGCTGTTGTAAAAGGCGTTGCCATCAGAAGACGATAATGATAATCATGAAAGAACAGCTACGACGATAATAATGACGACAATGATAATGAACACGATGATATCAACACTGATAACAACAATAGGGATGATGATATTGATGATGACAATGATAACAGTCATAATGATAGAAATGACGATAATAATGATAATGATGATAATTATCATGATCATTATCCTTATTATCTTTATAACAATGCACCGTTATTATTGATAACAGTTACGTTAATAGTCCCAATGACAATGATGATTCTGATGATAACACTGATATTAATCATTATCTTTAATCATTATCAGTACCATTGTTAGTATCATTATTTTACTTTCATGATCGCCATTTTTTGTATGGGTAACCTATTGCTTTTTATCATCAAGTATCAGTATCATCATTGTTATCATTATCATTGTCATCACTATTTTTCATCATGTCCTTATCATGATTACTATTTCTATTGCTATTATTATTACTATTATTATAATCAATATTATCAACATTATTACTATTATTACTATCTTTATTATCATAATCATCATTAGTACCATTATAATCATCATCATTTTGTTATCATTATCGTTATCAATATCATTATTATTATCATTGTAATTCTAGATATTATTCTTAATGTACTCGCCACCATTATTATTGTCATTACAACTTACATCACATACAAATTATTATTATTTTTTTTTTATTATCATGTTAACTAATTCCGTCATTAATTCTTATCATTGCCATCATTGAAATTATAATCTCTATCAGTGTGAATGAAATTATCATCAGCATTATTCTGACTATCATTTTCGTTTCCAAACCAATTGCTTTCGTTGCATGATATATATATATATATATATATATATATATATATATATATATATATATATATATTTATATATATGTATGTATATATATATATGTATGTATATAAATATATATATATATATATATATATATATATATATATATATATATATATATACATACATACATACATATATATATATATATATATATATATATATATATATATATATATATATATATATATATATATATATATATATTCATTTATGAATATATAAACACACACACACACACACATATATATACATATATACACACACATATATATATATATATATATATATATATATATATATATATATATATATGCATGTATGTATGTACATAGCTTATATGTGCAATCCCCCATTTAATCTATCAATGATTCCTCCGAACACCTCTTGCTCAAAGGCGCCAGTGAAGGCCGAGCCGTGGGCGGGAGTGCGCAACGGAACAGCCCAACCGCCCTCCTGCGCCCAAACGCTGTTCACCGGCTTCCTCAAAGGTCTCCTGGAGATTGGGGGCGAAGAGGACTGCCTCTACCTCAACGTTTTCACTCCAAAGGTAAGAGGAAGAAATATTTGAGAAAAGAAGAGGAGAGGAGAGAGAGAGAGTGGGAGGGATGGGGGTGTGTAGAATGGATAGGAAGTGGGCGCAGACGGTATATATTTGTGTGTGTGTTGCAATTCGGCGTTTACGTTTTATCATGTAACGCTTTATAACATTTTCACTGTTTTCCTTTCTTTGTCGACGATATTTACATGTTATATTTCATATAAGTATCCTTCATCTTGCCAAAGATTAGGGGAAAAGAGGGAGATAATAGATATCAGAGAAGCGAAATGAGAGTAAGATACAAAGAAAAATGTTGATGTAATTTCCTTACGTTCGTTCACCCACAGCCGAATGACGAGAGAGCACGATTACCTGTCATGGTATTCATTCACGGTGGCGCATATTTCTCAGGAGGGGCAGAGGAATACCCTCCTCATGCCCTGCTCAACCATGAGGTCGTTTTAGTCGTCATTCAGTATCGTCTCGGCCTCCTAGGTAGGTCATTTATCTGGAAAATGCATGAGTCGTGTGTGTGATGCGTAGGGTGTTAGTAGGCTGGATATCTGTTTACTTATGTTCGGGGCATTTGGCATTTTTTCCTTAAGGTAGGAGCTTCTGTCCTAAGTAACTCTTCTTTTGATTGATGGTGCTCGTGTCGCTAATAGCCTTTCTCCGAGCGGATGTCTTGGTCATTATGTCTCAGCGTGTCCCTCCCTTTGCAAGGCTTCCTCTCCACCGAGGACGACGTGGCTCCAGGCAACCAGGGCCTGAGGGACCAGGTGCTCGCCCTCCGCTGGGTGCAGGACAACATTCACCACTTCGGCGGCGATTCCCTACAGGTGACCCTCTTCGGCGAAAGCGCGGGTGCAGGATCTATCCACCTGTTGATGCTGTCGCCTTACGTGCTGGGTGAGACGCGGACTTTTACTGAAAGAAAGAGAGAGAGACTGAAGGCACAACTGAAAAATGAAAAGCAGTTATATTTCCCTTACCATTAATAATTCAACCTGAACACCAATCTTTACAGGGTTGTTTCATCGAGTGATTTTGCAATCCGGCTCGGCTCTCTGCCCTTGGTCGCTTGGCGGAGCCCACCTGGAAGTTGCTCAATACATTGCCGGGGTTTTCAATTGCTCTACGGACCAGGGAAGTGAGGAGATCATACGCTGTCTCCAAGGCATCGACACCGAGAGGCTGGTCTCCACCCACTCTCACTTATTTGTAAGATCTTTCGGATGATTTACGCTTATCCACCTTTTATTTTACTAGGGCCAAAAAGTCTGCAAAATAGCACGACAATACACCACGTTATTGATTACAAGGAAGCAGTCTTAGCTATTCAAGTCAAATCAATACATTTTCCATGTGATACCTATGGCTCCCCAATGGATAGACACACAATAACCAAACACCTTAAAGCCTTGGGACCATTTCTTAGTTGCTAGGCGCAAGAACAGACATCATATATATATATATATATATATATATATATATATATATATATATATATAATATATATATATATATATATATATATATTTTTTTTTTTTTTTTTTTTTTTTTTTTTTTTTTTTTTTTTTTTTTTTTTTTTGGGTGGGTGGGGGGCTCAAAATGAATGGAAGGGGAGAAATAACGCGAAATGAAACAGAATTTGAAGTTGTTGACAACACTTATCGTTCTCCCCAGCTTTGGCTATATCCAATATAACAGCCAAGTTTTCAACCCAACTTCTCTTTCTAAATAAAAGAAGGTTGATCAAGTCTTTTTTTAAGACTGAACCAGGTGTCGTTAGAAATAGTTTTAAAATAATATCAAACCCATTAAGAATCTTTTCTCACATTGACAAATATTTTCATTGCTTATGAGGCAGTTGGCATAATATCAAATGTACAGCTCAATAAATCACAACACAGCAAGGCTCGACCCTTCACAGATGTGACGTATGCTTCCTCTCCGTAACAGATGTGGTACATATTCCCCCTCCTGCTGGGACCTCGCGTTGACGGCTCCTTCTTGCCGCACGACCCTGAGAAGCTGCTTAAGGAGTCGAGGCACAAAAAGATCGACATCATCACTGGAGTAACGAAAGACGAAGGGGCGCTCCTCACCCTCCGTAAGTAACTCTTTTGGAATCGCTTTATTTCACCGTGTAAAAGTGACCCAAATCACCATAACAGATGAAAGAAATCACCTCATGATGTGAAATGACTTAGCCTTCACTGCGCACTCCAGCCCTGTTCGGCAACGAGGCACTTCGCTCTTCCCTGCGCTTCAACTTCGAGGAGGCGGCGCCGGTGGCCCTGGAATTCTGCGAGGGCGACATCTCGCCCTTGAACCAGACGCTGCTCATCTTCGACCACTACCTCGGGGGCATCAACTTCAACGTTGAGGATGCAGAGAACGTCAAGAATGTATGTGTGTGCATATTTTTGTGAATGTGAAGTTAAAGCGACGTGTTTCTATATACAAGAACGGATTTGTTGCACGGGAGTGAAGTTTTCGCTTCCCTCATTCTAGATGTTCGGTGATCGGCATTTCAGCATCTGCCACGACCTGACGTCCATCCTTCACGACCGCAACAGCGCCCGTTTGAAGAAAAAGGTCTTCAGGTATGAGCTGAATCACCGAGGGAAGAGATCCATCGGAGATTTCTTCAGCCTCGATTTTGGCAAGGAATGTAAGGATAAAATATCTCGCTGTCCTCTCTGATCTTTGTATAAAAAAATCAAAACTCTAAACAAAAACAATGAGCGATCATTGTTACAATATTTGAAAATGGCTTGGCTTGTTTACAAATCATGCTATAGAAAATAGACGTTTATTTATTCAAGTGACAAACTCTTCCACAAATATGGATTTTTCTTTCAGGGGTATCGCATGGGGACGACCTCTTCTACCTTTACGAAGGAGGTCCGATATTTCCCCCGATGGAGGATGAGGACGACCTTAAAGTCAGGGACATCATGACGACTCTCTGGACCAACTTCGCCACTAAGGGGTAGGGACTCTCCCTCTTAACTATGTTATTCTTAACATGGTTTGTAAAGGAGTCATATTGGTATCCATAATAGGCTAACACTTAGAACATTATAGCTATCGTTCAACAGACAACTTACTTTGTGATTATTAGATTCTCAAAACTCTCTCCGCTGTACGGAAGAGATCTCGATGTAAGAATCCCTTCTCCTCTCAGAGACCCGACTCCCGACGATAGCCTGGGATTCAAGTGGGAACCGATGACGGACGGTAAGCTGAACCACCTTGCCATCACACTGACTCCCACCATGGAGAATGACACTCGTGAGGAGGTGAGTTGCAGGATGGGAGATTATTGTCATTCTCCCTTTTCCCTTTCATATTTCTTTACGACTTCCATCCTTTCCTTCTTTTGTTTTGTTTCTCTTTTATGAGTCAGTGATTGCTTGTTTACAGTGTCCTTCTTCTTACGTCTGCAGGCCCGGGACTTCTGGTTCTCGCTGCCCATGAAGCAGAACTTGATCCTCCACCCTGAGAAGGTCAAGAACCTGCAGACAGTTCCGAACGAGGTCCCTGCAGAGGAACCGCAGAAGGAGGAAGACAAAGTAGTTCCCACAAGCCCAGAAGAAGGAGACGCCGCAGAGGCGACGCCGAAAGAGGAAAGTACTCACGAGACCACAGAGGAACAAGATGGCGCCGAGTCAGACACCACCTCGGAAAGCTCCGAAGAGGAGTCTGCTGAGCAGAAGTCCGGAGAAGAGGCAAGACAAGAGGACCAAATTGAGGCGCCTGACACAAGTCAGAACAGCAAAGACGAATTGTAATTTCTTTGTGCTGCTTTGAATCTAAACAATAGAGAAGTGCCTGATCTTCCGTTTAGGTTTCATTTCCTTTCGAATGCCTTTTGACCAATTTCAGCCATGTGAATAAACGTTTTTGTTGTATTTGTTTTAATATTATTTTGTGTCACCCTTCGAAGATTATATACGTTTATCAATGAATTCTGTGCACTGTGGCCAGGAAAGTGCAAGTGGCACTGGATGGGAAAACAGATGGAGTTGAATGCTGTATTTTCTAGGACAGCATGCCTTATCACATAAACGTGATTTACTTATTTGCTATTTTCATTGATTTATATTTTTTCGACGAGGTAATGAAAGTAAATCGGGTTTTACATCTTCGCAAACAACCGAGGCGAATTTTAACTTTGATTCATTGATAAACAGCTATCGACTCAGCCAACCACCACCATCATACCCGATTCCGTTCCATTTATGGTCAAATGACTTGTTGCTGCCATTCTGTATGTGGCTGTTGAGGGACAAATGACCTCGAAAGCAGGAAGTTATCTCTGAAACGAATAATCGTGGACCACCAAGTATAAACAAGTGTAAAAGAATATTTCACTCCAGTCTTGGCCCCGCAACCCACGGCATTGAAGGTGATAGCGCTGCGCCGTCGTTCAAATGAAAGTAAAAGCAAAACGATTTTGCACCACATTTCTTGGCTAAAGATTATTTATAGTATTGAAAGTTGAAAGCATCTTAGTTCATCAGCCTAATACAGAAGACATATACAAACTCACGGAAAATTAATGTGATTGTAGGACAAGATTTAAGACATTCGATGTAACATGAATCCATCTGGTCAGACTGCCTCAGTTACAGCTTTTAGATCCTTTAGCAATCGCAAGTTCAGCCATTAGAGGTACTCTAGAATCAAAGCCTGAAACATGCTGACCTTGGTAATCCATTCTGGTATATATTACAACATTTACAGTGTTCATATCGAGGGTCCGGCGAGCGGACTCCTAGCCTTGAGTTAACCAAATACTGTGGCTAATAGTAATTCAGCCTATTTTGTCTGATTAGATCTTGACCAGTTGTGACCTTTAATGTAACCTCGGTGCTACGTATTACTATAACATGATTATATTCTATAGTATATCAACGTGAATAGACATTTGATAAATGTTATAATAGGGTATCATATACCGAATTTCGGATACAGCATAATTACATCTTCTAGTACAGTTGATGTTATGAAATAATTACATAACTCTGCGTACCTCATGCTAGGTGGTCTGAAAGGTTGTATCATATGGCACTCTGAAATGTAATGTCCAAGTGTTCGTTTATACTCTTCGTTGCAAAGTCTGCATTTAGTTTCTTCTACATTGCATTCTGAACTGACCTGCCAATACATTCTGTATCCAAGTCTAATTCTTGCAGTCACAATATCACATTGTCTTGTTCTTGTCTTGTATGACCCATAAATGAATCCCTCCTGCGAGAACTGGTCAAAATGTTTTATGCTACAGCTTTCAGGTCTTTGAGAGTTTGTTAGCTCCATCAAGTCCTCCCTATTGGAGGTTCTTATTATGTGTGAGATCCTAGCAAGAGGTATGCCAAAGTCTATATCCACAATTTGCTTATCACATCCTGCCCTCGCCAAGCGATCAGCATGATCATGTTTAGCGATTCCAACATGCGATGGTATCCACACAAAATGTATAGCATGTCCCCGTTCCTTGGCGCGATGTACATTTATTCTTATATCATTTACGATATTTCCAGCACCTCTATCAAGGGTGTTCAGAGTCTGGAGAGCACTCTGCGAGTCGCAGAAAATTACTCCTGAGCCTTGAGTTAACAGATAGTCTGTGGCTATGAGTATTCCTGCCAACTCAGTTTGCGTAGTGCTCGCCCAGTCATGAACCCTCCTACAATCTTGGTGCTGCAAAATATTGTTTTTATATACAACATAAGCACATCCTGCTCTACTTCCAGACTGTAGGGATCTATCAGTGTAACATTCATAGTCAATATTCAGAGTTTCAAGATGCTCATTAATGGTTGCAAGGGTGTGTTGCTTAAGTACAGCTGGTGAAACTGTGTCTTTTTTAGGGACATCAGTATAAAATACGTTCAATGTCGACATTTTCTATGGTGGAATAGAACGTCCATATGGGAACCTACTCAAGGATATATTTAATTGGTGTATGGATTTGTATGTCATTTGCACCCATGAATTTGAGGGCGACTCGGCACTGCTATGCAAAGTTGGATTCTTTATCTTATGTTTAAGTTGCCTTTGGAACTCTGTATTATAGAAGGGTTCTTTAATTGCTTTGACACCAAAAATAGTATTGATGTATGATATCCTTTCGTAAATAGATGGCAAGTTGAGTTCCTTTCTCATGTTCACAATCCTCGTTGTTTTAGGAGCACCGAGAATGATCCTCATGGCTGCGTTCTGTACAATTTCTAGACAAGTTAACTCTGATTCCCTAAATGATACAAGGTGTAAGGCGTGGTAATCTACGACTGACCGTATATATGATAAGTAAAAGAGTCTTGCAATGTTAACATTGACACCATGTTCTCTTCCAACAAGAGTCTTGAGTGGCTTCAGCCACTCCCACAGTCTTTTCTTTAAGTTCATAATGAATTCTGTGTCGTTAATAGTCACCCCAAGATACTTGTATTTGTGGCAAAGATCTAGCTCAATGTCATCTATATGAAAGTTTGGCAGTGGGATTGTAAGAGGATTGAGTGCCTTGGTTTTTTCAACTGAGATTATCAAACCGCACTCAGTAGCTTTTGTGGACAGTACATTAAGAATCTTTTGCATTCTATCCTCGGATGAAGTTTTAATGCAGATGTCATCAGCATAACAAATAATGGAATCACTGCCCTCAAGTGGTATATTGCTTAATAGTCTGTGCATTAAAACGTTAAATAGCATGGGGCTAAGTACGCCCCCCTGGGGTGTGCCAAGCTCAAACATTTTAGAGTATGTACTTTTGATTCCCCTGAAGAGAACATGAGCTGATCGGTTTGATAAACACATTTGAATCCACGTTAAAAGTTTACCTTGAATACCAAAGCTAGCCAGTTGCTCAAGGATGAGGTCTCTGTTTGCAATATCAAAGGCAGATTTAAGATCGAGAAATACAGTTTGCATACCTTGCTGAGAATTTGTCAAGTACTCTGCAAAGCAGTGCTGAGTGCTACGTCCTGGGAGGAATCCATACAGTCTTGGAGTTAACTTGGCACGTATGCGATACATAAGTCTGCTCAAAATAATTCTCTCAAGTACCTTGCATAAACATGAGGTCAATGAGACGGGTCGGTACTTATCAGAGTTCGGTTTGGGTATGGGAATGATTAAGCTTTGAGTCCAGGAGCTTGGGAGTATTCCTTGGGATAAGCTTAGTCTGTAAAGATGTAAGAGTGGGTTACCTGGTACCTGAGCAATGAGCCGAAGTACACTATAAGTGATGCCATCCTCGCCTGGGGCGGTCGCCTTACCCTTGCGAAGTGCATTATTTAATTCCCACTCAGTTATTTCGGCAAAGTTGGAGGGGTCAGTGGCAGAACAGGCTATGGCAATGTTAAAATTCCTGTTTATTTTCGTGGTGTTAAGTTTATCTCTTATTCTCTGCGGAAGTGAGTTCAGCTGAGAGGTTCTGGCCCACTGATCTAGTAACAAATTGGCCTGTTCTAATGGGCTGTGGAACTGCGGAGTGGCGACAGCTTTACCTGACAACCTGCTGATTTTTCTCCATACTTCAGCTGCAGAAGTTTGGTGGTTAATACTCTGCAGGAATTGCTCCCAATGTTTACTGCGAATTTGAGCCTTTAATTCTCTGAATTCTTTATTAGCTCTGAGGAATCGTAAAAGATTTTCTGATGTCATGTTATCCCTATAACAATTAGCAAGTTCCTGAACTCGTTTATGCTCCCTACTTAAGATGGGGTCATTTATCCACTTTGGTGCGTGAGGGACTGGGGAACTTTTTTTCTTTGAGAGTTTTCTTGAGCAGACCCATGTATTGTAGTAGTCAGTGACAACTTTTATCAGGTCCTGAGAGTAATTTTCGACAGTGGTTACGACATAGGTACTATACCAGTCATAAACACGTGCCTTGAAGTGATGCTCTAGTCCCGGTGGGATTGTAATTTTAGGTCTGGGTGCTTTGTGAGCTATGCTGTTGTCAACAGTATACTCTGTTAGGATTGCAAAGTGGTCACTGACTAACTCTCGAACCAGTGAAGTACAAACATTACCATGTACAAGATTTTTGCCAATTACATAATCTAACCTGCCACCTGCCAAATGAGTCTGTTTATCTGTGTCATATACAGTCATCGATCTTCTATTGACGAAATGTTTAAATTCCTCCCCATTGCTGTTACTCTGGTGATCACCAAATTGTGTGTGTCTAGCATTGAAATCTCCCATACATAATGTTCCTTGATTATGGAAATTGGGTAGAGAACTAGTCAGAAACTTTGAGCTCCTGGCATACACATTATATAATGAGAAGAACCCAGAGGCAGTCTTAATTCTCAAATGATGAAACTGCACGTCGGTGTTCCCGGACTGTTTTACTAGTTCATGTGGCAGTGTTAGCTTTACATAAGTCAACAACCCCGTCA
This sequence comes from Penaeus japonicus, assembly GCF_977035675.1. Taxonomy (NCBI): domain Eukaryota; kingdom Metazoa; phylum Arthropoda; class Malacostraca; order Decapoda; family Penaeidae; genus Penaeus; species Penaeus japonicus. The sequence continues at coordinate 28,974,274 of NW_028234406.1, read as the reverse complement.
TGGCTGTATTTACATATGAGCAATACCCTTTGAGTTTAGGCGCTATCATGGAATATGCGTAGTATTAAGCCTAGGCTTAATGACCTGGAGTTTTATATTCGTAAAAACAATGTCGATGTAATCTGCGTACAAGAACCGTTTGCAGCTGCTACTGATCACTGAAGCAATGAAATGTGGATTAGTTTGTCCGTAGATTATTTGTACTTTTTGCTGAAGTTGATCAGTATATATCGCAGGTGTCTCGTGAATTACCAAATGATTAAAAAACAGAACAAAGTTTTTTCTTGAAAAATTGTAGCAGTTGTGATAATTATTGTAATAACGGTAGTAGTAGTGAAGATAATAATTATAATAATAATGATAACTGATCATTGTTTCAGTATCTTATTTAGGTTTTCCATAGTTAAAAATAAGCATAGAGTCTC
>NW_028234406.1:28956349-28966349 GCF_977035675.1 Penaeus japonicus | reverse complement strand
CAAAAATACAGTAACAAAATCTGAATAAAAATATGAATAATGATAATATTGGTAATGGCCATAATAATAAAGACAACAACCCTTAATGACAACAATAATCCTCAAAATAATACTGAAGACCTACAACAACCTTGCAAGCAAAGAATGCTCCTGCAAAAGAACCACAGACTTTCCACTCCTTGTGAGCAAAGCAAGTGGAATGCCGACTTCACAATTATTTGGTCCCTGGAGTTACTGTGAAAAGTGGAGGTCAGTCAAAACACAGAAAAATATTTGTTTGGTTCTGGTTTCTGGGTTCCCCTGTATTCTCTGTTTGATCATTTGTGAGCTTTCTATCTGCGCTGTCCTCTGTCTAACTAGGAGCTCAAGAATAACTGAAAGTACATTATTGAAAAAGCTGGCTGGTTTGTTTGTGTTATGAATGAAAGTTGGTGTACAGAGGAAGAGGAACAAGCCTAAAATTGCTGAAAGTACTGAGGGAAGAAGAGAGGAGAGAGAAAGAGTGAAGAGAAAAGGAAAGAAGAGAGGAAAGGTGATGAGATGAGAAAAGAGAGTAGAATTAACAAAACTGATGAACTGTTGATATGGAAACAATTTTTTGTAAATAACACAAATATAGTATAACATTCTTCTTTCAGGGGTGAATAAACAATTCTGTCTGTTTCACATAATAAAAAAAAAGACATGATTTCCTTATCTAACCATACCATATATAACATGGATTACACCTCACTATATTAGAGTAAAAAGAAATCTCTGCTCTAACATAAAACTTCAACCCTTGCTGTCACCAAGCTAACTAGAGTGTTTCGTGCAATAATGGATACAAAATTACAATGAAAAGACACTCCAACTGCAACAAGCAAACCATAAATCCATAATGTTCATAATCAATCACTTTTAACATTGTAGATCAGTCTAGATCTAGCATAAAAAAAATAGAAGGATTGTACAGGAAGATCACATTTGGAACCGATTTCACAAAGTAAATCTGTCAATGGGAAATATCAGCAATTAAACATAAGAGACGCTCTATCAATCCTGACTTCTTTCAATCCTTCTATCTTCCTTATTTTTTTCTTTCCATTGTTTTTATTAACAATTTATCAATTTTTATCATTCATATATATATATTTTCTTTCTATATTCCTTTTTAAAATTAAAAAGTTATCACAAAGAAGTAAGCACCTTTTGGACTTTTAAATCATTCTAATTTCTTTTTTGCTATACACACCTAAGGTTACATCAATAGTAATAGTAACAATCATGATATTAATAAGAACAAAATAATAATAATAATATCTATAATGATAATAATAATAACAACAATAATAAAAACAATAATAATGACAATCATAATATAAAACTAAGATGCTGATCATTTCTTTCCTGCATTAGGTATATTTTAAGTTTTGTTTTTGTTTTTACATTGAAGTAAAGACAAGAAAAAAAGGGGAAAAATAATAATGCAACAAATCCATGTGGAAGTTCCTTACAGCAAAATAACAAAAATAAAGAGTACCCTCAGTTGAAAAATCACGCCTCGGTGCTGTGCTTCTAATACTCGGTGTGCCACTCTGGAGCTTCGGCTTTCTCCCGTGCGCTCACTTCTTCATACAGAGTTGGTCCTGAAAGTCAGTTAAACAATTTATGGATTACGTTTCCTAATTATTGTAAACTTATTAGAAAATGTAAGTAATAAAGAGAAAATGAGTGCTTGAACATGCCGACTTTGTGGAGAGTGAGAGAAAAAAGTAATAAGAAAATCAGCTAAAAAAGACAGGTAAAACTTACGGAGATCAAGCTTGCTGAACCTCAGCAGCAAATCATCCAGATTGTCGTCAGTGACCTGGGGGAATGGCTGGCCACAATAACCACCCATCTCATGGATGTAATCCATCAACTTACCCCAGTGGCTAAGGAAAGAGGAAAAAATTTGGAGTTAGTTATTTGTAGATGGCTTCTTAGAACTTTCCTCGTATCATTCTCTGAAAACTGAAAAATGTTGAAAGGGCATATAAGAGAAATGGGTCAGTGGTTTGTGATAATTTTTTCCTATCAACACTTTCAAACAAACTAAAATTGCTATCAAATCATATCAAATCAAGGTGCTATTGCATAGAAGTACAAATTGCCACATCCATCCTTGTTTCCTACCATAGGGACCTATCTTAGGGATGGGTTATGCTTTTCCTAGGGGCATGGCCAATTCTTACTTCTTCCAGGCAGGCTTAATCAATTTGGCCAAGCCACAATGACCACCTAGGGTCATCTCTGGTGAAAACGACCAAGTGGGCAGTTGAGTCAGGTGTCAGTAAAACAAATTATTAAAGGAACAAAACCTAGGCTGGTCTTATGGAGCAATCGTTGGTTGGACTCATGATCCTGCCATCTATACCCATGATCTAGTGTAAGGCCCTGTTACAAAAGGCATCAAGACAAGATTCCAAGGCACAGGATACGGTCTAAATCTTGATGTCATACAGCAAAACTGGCAATATTAGGGCCTTAAGGACACGTAGCTTAGTCCTTCTTCCCAAGTACTTATGTCTTCCCTGTAAGCATGTATCGACTAGGTGGGTTTTCCTAGTTGATCCCTAAAATCCTGGATCTTGCTCCAGACCAACTGGCTTAAACCTCATGAGTGAATGCACTGAGAGCCTTACAAAAGAGTCAGAAAGAATGGCAACATCATAAAAAAGTCATATTACCCAGTGTTGTTTGTAATGTCTTTGGATGACAACTTTACCGAATATCCAGTCCATATAGGAATTAAAAAGCATTGGAGCATGGACATAGCCCTACCTCACTCCTGAATTAAAAGGAAAGAAGATAGACATGCCCAAACTCAACTTTACAGTACTTCAAGTACTAGCATACAGGTCTGCTATTAACCCTTTCTCGACGGGGCACGCGCTACGCGAAAACCCCTATGCCGGGCCATTGCAATATTGTATTGGAAACGTCACACTGGCATGACGCCCCGGCATTGGGAATTTAGCTGTGTCACACGAGTGTGACGCACCGTCGTCATAGGGTTAATCCAAAAATCCTAAAAAGGAATGATGATGCACCAAGTCAAAAGCCTTCTTGATAGTGATGTAGGCTGCAAGAAATCCATGCCCAAACTGCTGACAGTGCTGAACAGAAAGTGATATGATCAACTGTGGATTGTCAGAAGTGTATCTGGATTGCTCTAGTCTCTGGTGCTTCAGTAGATGGCCCTTGATATATTTTGAAAAGATGAGTGCAATGCTACAACGATTACTGTATTCCATGTGATTCCCTTTCCACTTCCAGAGAGGGTTACCACAAGCCTGAAAAGGTCTGGGGAAATGGTACCAGACTGCCAGATGGCAGCCATGATTGCATTCATTCTGCAAGCCATAGGTCCACTTCTAGACTTTAGTAGTTTAATACAGGTGATACAGATACTCGCAGCCTTTCCACCTTGCCTTTCAATTTGGAGATCATATCCCTAACTTACGTCAGGGTAAGGGGCTCCTCACTGATGGGGGAATCAGAAGCTGGGATACTGACATCACCCATGTCCAAGCTAACCATCAGTGTCTTAACCTGGAACAGCTGCTGAAAGGACTCGGCCTAATGCTGATGTACCCCAACAAGATCTAAGATGAACTGTCCATCCACTGAAAATAATGCCTGTGGAGCCTAGTCTGCAGGGTGAAGGTCACTTACCAGGAAATGGCCCTCAACCTCCTCACCAAGATTCCTAATAAACAGTTTCTTTCCCCTTGTCAATCGTGTCTGAGTTCTGTGAGCCAGAGCCAGCCAAGATTTGCAACCTGGCTCTGTAACATCTTGTAGCCAACTCAATCACAGCTGGATACTGCAGTGAAATCACCTAGATCAACTAGGACATCTTGCCTAGGACAACTATTTACTGCGAGTTTATAGAAGAAATAATAACATCAATAGTAAAAATGTCACAATCATAACTTCAATTAGCAACAAATAGAGACTACTATGTTAACCCTTTCTGGACGGGTGGTACACTTCTGTACCGCTCATTCAAAAGCCCAGTGGCCGGGCGGCACAATATTGTGCCAACCATTTAATTGATTTAGGCCTAAGTGCTCGAAAGCCCCGGCATTGTGACATTCAAGGCTGGAATGCCCCCGTCGTGAGTGGGTTAAGAAGAAAGGAAAGAAAAGAAAGAAGAAGAAGAAGAAAAATCTTTGCATAAATTAATATGAAAAAATCAACCAATCAAAAAATAATAAATGAAAAAATTATAATTTAAACTTACTCATCAAGGGCAAGAATCTCTGGACATCCCACGAGGATCAGGAGTGCCTTGGCTCTTGTTACAGCAACGTTGAACCTCTGTAGGAAGAAGAAAAAAAAAATAAAAAAAAATAAATAAGAATAATGAAAAAATAAACATAGAATATCAGTATTTGAGAATGCAGACTATGTATGACAAAAATCCTTCAGATTTGATATTTCTAGTGTTGGTTCAATACAGTTCAATGTGTTATACGACTGACATTATATGATTTTTCAACTTTGGTAAAGCACGAAGATTCTGTACACTATTTTTATAAAGACTTTCCAGGACATTATGAGAAATGTGCTGATGCCTAGATATGTGGCTGATACTTTTGTCCTTTTTATTCTATCTGTAGTTAAAATACAAAGCTATCTTAGGGTCTGAAATAGTGAAGTTTGAGACAAATTTTACTCAATGAAAATAATTCAATGAAAATAATAATACATACATACCTATATTGATACTCAAATCACTGTGTAACATTCTTTTTATTGCATGATAAAAAATAACTATTGGACACTGAGTAGGTGAGTAGGTGAGAAGGTGAGTGGGTGGGTAGGTAGATTAGTGGGTGGGTGGGTAGGTAGGTGGGTAGGTGGGTAGGTACGTAGGTAGGTAGGTAGGTAGGTAGGTAGGTAGGTAGGTAGGTAGGTAGGTAGGTGGGTAGGTAGGTGGGTGGGTAGGTAGGTGGGTGGGTAGGTAGGTAGGTGGGTGGGTAGGTAGGTGGGTGGGTAGGTAGGTAGGTGGATGGGTGGGTAGGAGGGTAGGTGGGTGGGTGGGTGGGTAGGTAGGTAGGTAGGTAGGTAGGTAGGTAGGTAGGTAGGTAGGTAGGTAGGTAGGTAGGTAGGTGGGTAGGTGGTGGTAGGTGGTAGGTGGGTGGTGGTAGGTGGTGGGTAGATGGTGGGTAGGTGGTGGGTAGGTGATGGGTAGGTGATGGGTAGGTGGTAGGTAGGTAGGTAGGTAGGTAGGTGGGTGGGTGGGTGGGTAGGTAGGTAGGTGGGTAGGTAAGGTGGGTAGGTGGGTAGGTGGGTAGATGGGTGGTTTGTGGTGGGGTGGTGTAGGTGGGTAGGTAGGTAGGTAGTAGTAGGTAGGTAGGTAGTAGGTAGGTGGTAGGTAGGGGTGGTGGGGTAGGTGGGTAGGGTAGGTGGTAGGTGGTGGGTGGTGGTGGGTGGTAGGTGGGTGTGGTAGGTGGTGGTGGTGGGTGGGTGGGTGGGTGGATGGGTAGGTGAGTAGGTGGGTAGGTGGGTAGGTGGGTAGGTGGGTGGGTGTGTGCATGTGTGTGGGTGAGAGAGTGTGTGTGAGAATGTATGGCCCTTAGCACAATGAGAGAAAATAAGACAAAGAATATACATGAAAAATAAAAATAATAAAATCAACTAATAAAAAAATAATGATAAAACAAAACAAAACAAAAGGAAAAAAAAAGGAAAAAGAAAAAAGGAGAAAAGGAGAAGAAAAGAGAAGAGAAAAATATTTGCAGCAACCAATCAAAATTCCTAAAAATAGAAGAAAAAGAAAAGAAGAAAGAAGAAGAAGAAGAAGAAGCATGAAAAGAGGTAGAGAGCCATGATCTTAAAAATCCAAACCTTGCAATTCCGCAAGAAACCAAGCCTGAAAAGCTGGTCACTTGCCAGCTGGTCAGCCGAAGCTCGCACTGTGGATATGATGATGACTCTTCTCTCATCCCCTTGGAATTCTTCAGGGGAGCCAACCTTGATCTCCTTCGCTCCATTTACCTTCTTCAACTGTGTCCTGATCTGCAATTAAAGTAAATAATATGGTATGGTCTCTAAAAAGTGTCTAAACATGTAGCATTACCCCACTTAAAAACAACAGAATTTGAAAAGATGATGAAGACAAAGAAGATAAAACAAAAATAATGAACAAATAAATAGATGAAACAAAATGGGGAAAAAAAAAAGAAAAAAAATTAAAAGCCATACCTTTTCAACTTGTCGTCTGTATGGGGTGATTACCCCTATTTCCCTGCCCAGGACCTTTGGGTTTCGGGATGCAAATAGCTTCTTCACATAATCAATTACAGTTGACACCTTTGGAAGCAGGGAGAAAAAAAGAGAATGAGAAAGAAATTAGATCCTAGAAAAGCTATAAACCAATGGTATTATTTTAGTTGTAAAACATGCTCAGTACCATTACATCAGTAAAATAACAACAATAGTCATAATAATAAAAATGATAATCCTTCATGAACTGATCTATAAATGCTGTCCACAAAAAAAAAAAAACATAAGTGCCTACCCTTGCTACAATATTCATTTACCTCTAGTGCATTGAAGAAACTTGGGGAATTTCCTTCTCGTTCGTCTTTTCCTTTGACTCCATGGAAGATGACTGGGAATCCTTTTTTAGGCAAGTACTCCCACTTACAGAAAGCTGTTACATACACTGGATCTGCACAAACCTGCCATGAATATCCTTCTTAATGAATAATCAAAGCCATTTTTACAGATAAATTACATTTTTATCTAGTCATTTCATATTCAAAATATTTTAAGGAACTTGACAAATATTAGATGGTTATCATATGGTGTTCATTTCCTTTTTACTCAAGTTTAATCTAACCCACCAACTGACTAAAACTTTTGTATGCCCAAGGTGTACAAAAAAATGAAAACCAAATATGGTGTAATAATTCATTCCTAACACTGTTTCAGAGCTGATGACCACTGTATCTTAACTTTGCATGAAACAAATCTATGGCAAGATGTTAATCCATTGGTTGCGGATGGCATGATTTGCTGTAAAGGCAGCATCGGTCGTAAACGCAGATGGTTCTGGCCCATACAAAATAAACCTGCCACATGACTGTATACATAATTTAAAAAACTGTGACCAATGGGTTAACCCTTTCCTGACGGGCGCATGCTAAGTGAAAACCCCTACGCCGGGCCATTGCCATATTGCATTGGAAACATCACACTGGCATGACGCCCCAGCATCGGGAATTTAGCTGTGTCACACGGGTGTGATGCACCGTCGACATAGGGTTAATTTAACCCAAGGGAAAACCCAAACTTGTGATATGCTTTGTACAATTTAATGTTGGGAAATGAACTATTACACCTTTATTGTTATACACTACCACACCCAGGAGTGCATGACACCTGTCTCAAATTTGTATCTAACTATGGATTACAATGATGTTAGTGCAAACTCTGCCTTATCTTTCCTTGAAAGCAGTGCTTGCTTCATATGCTGTTTATTTGAGATGCTGCAGTGCAGTTAATACTGAAACGATTTCTAAATTATAGGTAGTTTTTATTTTACTACTTATAATCCGTCTATTACTATCAATAGGAAAACAAAATAGAATTTAGGTAGTTATCAAAGCATTCTTCTATGTTACAAATTAATGAGAAAAGAAGAGCTAATGAAAAATACCTTGAGTTCAGAGTCATAGAACATCTCATTAGGTTCTTTGAGAATGGAAGCATGAGAACGGTAGTTGTTGAGCAGCTTGGTCACAACCTGTCTGTTGTAATGCCCTGCACTGTCCTTGTACATAGGCATCTCCATCAACCTTTCCAAATAGGACTTATCTGCAATAGATACACATCAATGGGTAAAGGGTAAAAAACACTCTTGCTAATGAAATAAATAAAGATTACGATTGTTATAACAATAACAAAATTGTACTACTACAATTAACAATATCATCAACAAAACACAAAATTAATTAGTTTACAACAAATATCTATGTTCAAGACATTCCATCATACATATTCAAATTAGCATTTATTTTAGATGAAAGCTGTGCAACCTGGTACTAACTGACAGACAGACAGAGACACACAAACACATAAATTTAAAAAAGAGAGAGAAAAAGACAATAAGTTCTACATGAATCTTTCAGGTTGTAAAGCTATTACCTAATATAACAAATATAAAGACAACAATATTAAATAACAGTTTATGAAAATAAGTGGAGAAAGAGATTTCACATTTCACACTTATAAATTCCAATGGTAGCCTTACAAAAGCATCTCCTATACCTAGACCATTCTTCTGGAAGAGACTTTCATCGCCTGAGAAGCACTGGGTGTTCCTAATCACAGGGCCCAACTGGTGAGGGTCCCCAGTCAACACCACTTGACTGTCTTTCTCTATGATACCTGCCAGTGCTGACATGGCTTCAGGCTCCATGGCATGGCCACACTCATCTAGAAACACATGAGTTATGTGACCGTGAGGAAGGGAAGCTCCTGCTATCCTGAAATGATAAGCATATAATGGTAAGCTATAAAGCTGCACACTGTTTGAAGAAAATCATCCGTTCTCCCTTTCTTTGCAAGGATGATGGAAATAAACAATATTCTTATCCTTTCTGAATTATCATATACAGATTTGGTTTGCATTTTTTTTTTAAATTTCATATATATGTACATAATGAGAAAATACTTTAATGGTAAAATGAAAATGCAAAAAGGAAAGAAATGAAAATTGGTTAACCGGTTTTCTGATAATATAAACATTAAAAAAATGCAAGCTGATGGAATGTTTGAGCCACATTTATAGAGATAACTATTTAAACAAAAGAAAAAAAGCCAAAAAAATTCCTAAATTCAAGTATAAAATCTTGCAACTCCAACTCCCAATCCCCTTTTTCAGCTGAGAATTTTCTTTGATGAAAATAAGTTTTCATAATCACAACATATATAGATATATATACCATTAGTGAGTCTCCCTACAAAGTTTCAAAGTCCTATCTTGATTCTAATCAACAAGTTATTCCAAGCCGCATTTGTGCTACCAGTTACCTCAATAATATCAATATAAAGAACACTTATACATATATATATGTGTGTATGTGTGTGTGTGTGTGTGTGTGTGTGTGTGTGTGTGTGTGTGTGTGTGTGTGTGTGTGTGTGTGTGTGTGTGTGTGTGTGTGTGTGTGTGTATGTGTGTGCGTGTGCGTGTGCGTGTGCGTATGTATATATATATATATATATATATATATATATATATATATATATATATATATATATATATATATGGAACAAACAAATAAATTGATCAAATGAAAAGAAATACAACGATCAAAAATGACCTGTCCCCCCTTTCTCATCAGCCCGTGGGAGCGTATGTAAATACCAAGGTGGTACAGATGATGAAATGCACAGCCATGTGACTTTACTGCTTCAGTATTTATGGTGTGTTTGCACTCCCTGTATGGCAGATGATGTGTTCTCTAATCTTAGTCAGATGTTACATATGAGTACCAAAAATGAACCATCCCCACCATTCATCCTTTTAACCCTCTCTCGACGGGGGGTACACCATGGGTACTGCGCATTCAAGGCCAGTTTGCAGGGTGCCAGCATACGGCATCGATCATTAAATTGATTTAAGCCTATGCGTTCGAGAGCCCCGGCATTGCAACTTGCAAGGCTGGAATGCCCCCAGCATGAATGGGTTAAGGAGTGTGTGCCCATATGTGTACGAGATATGGGGTATAAAGGTATTGTATTATAATACTCTCCTACTGCAGTGGGTAAATTAACTGGGTAAATTATCATACCTTATCAATTATCATACAAGGTAATAGAAATTATTATCATAAGAGGAACAAAAATAATTATAAAAATGCAATAATGCTGATGTTAATGATAATAATAATTTATAAAAATTATATAATTATGATTTCCGATAGCAATAGATCAGATCAATAATAATAAATTGATAATA
>NW_028234406.1:28941349-28948849 GCF_977035675.1 Penaeus japonicus | reverse complement strand
TCATGTACTATATATCAAAATATGCATAATTAACCTCTTCCCCCCGGTGCATGTGAAAAGTTATTCACATAGGAAGTAGTTCACTTTTATGGTAAACTAATCATAATAAGTTTTAAATTTTTACATAATTTTTCATAAAGAAATAATAAAATTATTGCAAGCAGGAGACATCAGTACCTCCCTTGGTATAAGCGAACCACACTCCTATGTAATGAAAGTCAAGTAAGCCATTGTGTCATATACAAACTATATTCTTAAAGGTCTTGTACAGTATCCTGAAAAAAAAAAAAAAAATTAGTTATAACAACTCAGCCATGACACAGTATGTGCGTTCTTGGATATATCACAAGTGTTGTGAGGACGCAGCATATGCGTCCACATGTTCAAGAGGTTAGGGACCTTGGAATCAGTGGAAACGTAGGAAGATGAATACAAAATTTCCAAACAAAATAAAGGCAAAAGGAACAGATAAATGGAGTTTTCTCCAACAAATCAAACATGTTAACCCACTGGTGCTGGTTGATGTGATGACATGTTTTGTGGTTTTTGCGTCCCGGGACGGGATATGAGCACAAGCCCGGCGCTCAAGTTGAGCGAGTGGGCAGCCCAGGCTCGCGGCTTGTGCGTCCGAGAATCTCGAGGCGTTAGGCTTATGCGTTCAAGAACCCTGGTATTGCGACTGTGCAAAGCCGGAACGGCCCCGGCGTGAATGGATTAAGTGGGGTGCTACAGGTCCATTCTGGGCCACTGTTCTTCCTAATTATTATTGGTGACATAGACAAAGGTATTAACCATTCAAAAGTAACATCATTTGTAGATGATACAAAGATAAGTACATCAATAAATTTATTAGATATGGAAGACAGAAGACAAACTAAATGAGGATCTACATACCATCTGTAATTGGAAAACAATATGAAATTCAATGCTGATGAAATTGAAATTATAAGGTATAGTCCAACTGGAAATCTGAGACCAAATCATATTTGCTTGTGGGAATAGAGATTAAAGAGAAAAAAATAATAAAAGATCTAGGACTTTATTATAAGCGATGATATGAACTTTAGTAACCATATAGAGCAGACAGTCATAAAAAGAAACATTACGAGTGTATGGGTGATGAGAACTTTGAACACAAGGGATCCAAAACACCTACCACTATGGAAAACACTAGTGATTCCAATATTGGAATATCAATGCCAAGTATGGAGTACAAGTCTTACAAAAGATATAAGGTTACTAGAACAGGTTCAAAGAGTATTTACAAGAAAAATTGGCAACATGATAGGTCTTAGTCACTGGGAGAGATTAAAAAAGACTATTCTCATTACAAAGATGGAGAGAAAGATACTTTTTTTTATATATGTATGGAAGATTATTGAAAATCTAGTACCAAATCCAAGAGATGTAGAGGAAGGGGGAATCAAAGTAAGACATCCAAACAGGCAGGGAAGAACATGTTACTGTACTGGGATAAGGGCATCAACATCCCTGTTAAGAAAATTACAGAATCAATGTTTCCTGATAAATGGACCAAGACTATTTAATAGTACGCTGAAAGATATTAGAAATCTACCACAGTGAACTGTGGAAGTTTTTAAAAGAAAATTAGATGGCTAGCTAAATTCAATAACAGATATACCACCAACAAGTGGAAGTGAAAGAACAAGGGCTGAGTCAAGGTCCGTCCCTCATCAAGTTCACTTTCTTGCAACTGACAAAAAGGGGATAGTTCCCCAGGATGGCCCAGGCATCAGGCATTAGCATGTCTCATGCTGATCTTAAACCAAGTAACCAAGTAAGTAACCAAGACAGATGGGCAATAATAAGCAAGCAATTAATCTTTCTGTGACAGACATTTTTTATAGGCAACTTCCAAGAAAGAAAAGAAAAGAGATACAAAAATGACAATAAATAGACTGAAGAAAAAGAAGAAAAAATGAAATAATAATCAGGATAATGTTATACATAAGATACATACTAATCAAGAGTTAATTAGTAGACCTATCTGACCTTACTTTTTTGCCTCTTTCCATGAATCTTCTTGAAATGAATTTGAATTTCTATTAGTAAGATCTTTTTCACTGATGCTATTTCTTAACCCCACTAATAATAATAATATCATTTACAATGATAAAAATAGCAATAAGAAATTAATCATATTTTTCCAGATAATTGCAGGGGAGGTCAGATAGATCTAACAACTGACTCCTTGGTAGTTAACCCGTTGCCGACAGGGCTGTTTTGGCTCCAAATGGTCGAAATGCCAGGATATTTCAAATGCATAAGCCTAACGCCTCAGGCTATTTGCCTGCTCTGGCCGAGGCCAAGCATCACGCGCCCAATCACCCGGCACACTGGCCAGATGGATAGCCATTACAAAATCTCTCATCACCCGGTGGCTGATTCTGCCACCACTCGACGTTGTAGCTTGTCACCCAGTGATAGCGGGTTAAATGTTACATCAGTGATCAGAGAACCCACAAAAATGTACATTTGAGTTCTTATATCATGCTTATCCTTATGGTTTATGGCTTGAGCAGCTTTTACTCTGAATATATTTTAAACTTTTGGCTCTCTTGAAAAAAAATTAACAAAACTGTTGTATTTGTAAAATAAAGAAATAAATAATTAAATAAATAATAACAGTTAAACAAGACTACGGCAGACAGTCCATGTGCCCAGCATGATTTAATCCTATCATACCTATATGTAAATGGAAAAATTTTCAATTATTATTCAAATTATAACTGACTGTAAATCAAAAGCAAACCGGTTCATCTACCATTTATTTTCTTTCTGAATGCATGATCCCTAATGTACTTACAATATATTCTGGATGGAAGCCGTACTTGAGGCTGGGATATTGGGGAAGGTCAAGTTTCTGAGAGCCAGCATCTTGGTAAGAGTTATAGCTCTGTGGCACACTCTCAGTGGGTAGCGGCTGAAGGTGAACTCAACATTGACTTTCATTTTGTCCACAAAGAAGCTCATGAATCTGGAAATTTAAAGTTTGGAAGTGACAAATTCATATCAGAACACTGACAAAATGAAATAATTATAACAATACTACTACTACTAAAAGTAAAAGAGATAAGAGTAATTTTGAGCATCTAAACTGTAATCAGTTGGTATGATATGGTCTGCAATTCCTCTAATGTATCAATAAAATTAAATTTCACTTACTGTGCACTAAAAGCCAGGTAGATGGACTTCTCATTGACCTGATGAACACATCCTTCATAAACTGGTTTTAGTCCTGGTAGCGTAACAAATACATTATCTCTACGCAAGATTGATGGACGGTTTTCAGCTAATCCTGGAACCTAAGAGAGTAAAAAGATATCATTACATTAAAGTCATGCAAAATTTTATATATATATATATATCTTCAACCTATCATTCTCTTAACCCTCTCTGGATGGGTGGTACACTACTGTACCGCTCATTCAAAAGCCCAGTTGCCGGGCGGCACAGTATTGTGCCAGCCATTTAATTGATTTAGGCCTAAGCGTTCGAAAGCCCCGGCATTGTGACATTCAAGGCTAGAATGCCCCCGTCGTGGGTGGGTTAATAACCCATTGCCGACAGGTCGCCTAACAACCTATCTGGTCATCAGGACAGGCAGTCTACGAAACTAGCGGCACCGACTAAAAAGTAGAGGGACAGGGAAAGTGTTTTCTCCACCCTCTTGGTAACACAGACTAGCCCAAACAATATTTTTCCATAAATCCATCATAAAATGCAGGTTTAGGCTGACTGCAACCCTGTGTGCGCACTTCAACTACGAGCAGATCCCAATGTTGCATCATCTATGCATTGACACCCGTCTTATAGGCCTAATCAGTGCCATCATGTGGGTCATGATACCCATACGCAATGGGCTAAACTATGATCTGTCAACACACTTATGATTGCTCCTTTGATAACACAAATGTTGACTATGCAGAACACTGAATTTTATGTCACTAATCTTTCACTGTATAAAAGAAGACACACTAAAACTATCCAACAGTCACTAACATAGTAAAGAATGTCAATTTAAAAAATCACACGACAAGATGTTATTCCAATGAAAATATAGCTTCTGTATCAAAATGATAATTTCATGGAGAAATAATTCACTCTCATTCAGTTTTTCTCTCAATATCAATTTTGATCACATATACATACCTCCAGCTCTACACAGTCAGCTTTCGAGTACTGCCTTTGCGACACTCTTCTTAATGGAACCTCTGTCATGTTGTAATAACTAATGTCTATTTCCATCTGCATTTCTTCAAGCCAAAGCAATGTTTGGAACCAATCCACATAGTTATTAGCATTTAGACCATCCTTCAGCATTGCTCTGTGGTAATGAATAAATACTAAATATCATTAAGGTAACAACAATTCAAACATTTATGGGTAAAAGTATCCTTCTAATAACACAATTAAACCTAACAAAAGCAACAACAAACATTATCCCATACATAAAACTTAACTTATGAAGAAATATCAGAGGTTTTAACATCTCATATTAACCCAATGACGACGGTGCGTCACACCCGTGTGACACAGCGAAAAACTCCCGTTCCGGGGCGTCATCCTATTGTGACGATTTCATTGCAATATTGCAATCGCCCGGCATATGGGACTTCGCGTAGAAAGTGCACCCGTCGGGAAAGGGTTAATCACAATAACACATCTCATTTGAAATCAACATGACTCACTTAATATCCTTTGTCATCTTTTGATGCTGTGGAGCCACCTTCTTGGGATTGAAGTTCTTGACAGCAACAGTGTGAAGGGTGCGGTTGTAGAAAAACTGCTTCAGGGGAAGCCGCTTGGTCTTCTGGTCTTTCTTGTCACTGTGTTTTAAGAGTAGGTATGGATCATGAATATTATGGCAGGACATTAAGTAAATAATAATAATAATAATGAGGAGAAAAAAGAAGTGGGATGGTGGGTGGAAAGGGAGAGAGGGAGGGAGGAAGGGAGTGAGAGACAGAGGGTGAGACAAAAGGAGAGAGAGAGAGAGAGAGAGAGAGAGAGAGAGAGAGAGAGAGAGAGAGAGAGAGAGAGAGAGAGAGAGAGAGAGAGAGAGAGAGAGAGAGAGGGGGGTGAGGGGGAGAGAGAGAGGAGAGAGAGAGAGAGAGAGAGGGAATGAGGAGAGAGAGAGAGAGAGAGAGAGAGAGAGAGAGAGAGAGAGAGAGAGAGAGAGAGAGAGAGAGAGAGAGAGAGAGAGAGAGAGAGAGAGAGAGAGAGAGAGAGAGAGAGAGAGAGAGAGAGAGAGAGAGAGAGAGAGAGAGAGAGAGAGAGAGAGAGAGGAGAGAGAGAGAGAGAGAGAGAGAGAGAGAGAGAGGAGAGGAGAGAGGAGAGAGAGAGAGAGGAGAGAGAGAGAGAGAGAGAGAGAGAGAGAGAGAGAGAGAGAGAGAGAGAGAGAGAGAGAGAGAGAGAGAGAGAGAGAGAGAGAGAGAGAGAGAGAGAGAGAGAGAGAGAGAGAGAGAGAGAGAGAGAGGAGAGAGAGAGAGAGAGAGAGAGAGAGAGAGAGAGGAGAGAGAGAGAGAGAGAGGGAGAGAGAGAGAGGAGAGAGAGAGAGGAGAGAGAGAGGAGAGAGAGAGGAGAGAGAGAGAGAGAGGAGAGAGAGAGAGAGAGAGAGAGAGAGAGAGAGAGAGAGAGAGGAGAGAAGAGAGGAGAGGGAGAGAGAGAGAGAGAGAGAGAGGTGAGAGAGGGAGAGAGAGAGAGGAAGAGAGAGAGAGAGAGAGAGAGGAGAGAGAGAAGAGGAGGAGAGAGAGAGGAGAGAGGGGAGAGAGGTGGAGAGAGGAGAGGGGAAAGAGGTGGAGAGGAGAGGGGAGAGAGCAGAGAGAGGAGAGAAGAGAGAGGAAAGAGAGGAAAGAGAGAAGAGAGAGGGAAGAGAAGAGAGAGGAAAGAAGAGAGAGGGGAGAGAAGAGAGAGGAAAGAAGAGAGAGGGGAAAGGAGATAGAGGAGAGAGGAGATAGGAGATAGGAGAGGAGCATAAAAAGTTGTAATAAAAGCAGTATATACCATGAACATAAGCATACACACACAAAAAGAAAAGGACCATCAACTCATCATCATATGAAAACAAATTTGGCATAAAAGATATAACTCACTCATCAACTGGGACCCCTGGGATGTAGGAACCTGGATCTCTGCGGAATTTGAAGCCTGCATTTTGTCTCTCAAATGGCTTTGTGGCAGCTGATTCTTGGGCTATGCTGTCCACCACATTCACTTGCTTGGTTAGGGATGAAGGATATAATAGTATTATTATAGATATGAAGCAATTATGTGTATTGAAATATGAAGAATAAAAACAAATGTAAATTTTCATGTGTTCTAGTGCAATCTAAAAATGAAGGGATACAGGTTGAGAACACACACATATCAACCTGTATAGAAGAAAGAATAAAAGAATAATAACAAAAATAAAACAGCTTCTTTTGACCCTTTAACCCTTTCCCGACAGGGCACTTGCTACGCGAAAACCCCTATGCCGGGCGATTGCAATATTGCATTGAAATCGTCACACTCGCACGACGCCCCGGCATCGGGAGTTTGGCTGTGTCACACGGGTGTGACGCAACGTCGTCATAGGGTTAAGTGAGGGGTATTCAGCACTTATAACAATATAATCCTATTGTGAAGTAAGAACAAGGCTTGGAACCCCATTCACAGAGATATATATATATATTTTTTAACCCACTCACGACGGGGGCATTCCAGCCTTGCATGTCACAATGCTGGGGCTCTCGAACGCATAGGGCTAAATCAGTTAAATAAATGACGCCGTATGGCGTCCCCAGCGAACGGGCCTAGAATGTGTGGTACAGTAGTGTACCACCCGTCCAGAGAGGGTTAATACAGTTTGAATAAGTTAATATTTTTTACAGAGTATTTTATCAATTAACCCATTACAGATGGAGATAGGTTTACTTGCCAGTCTCCACGATAGGTTTTATTACAACATACCTTGACTTTTCCCATTCTCTTTCAGTCACTCATTGTAAAACTAGAGGCAATTTTGTGTTTGTCATTTTTTGTGTTCTGTTGTATTGAGACTCTTATATGTGTCATATAACAGGCTCTATCAATAATACAACTTAACTTATAGTATAGAGTCTATATTACCCCGTTATTTTCTTTATACTTAATGTGATAGAATTATTGCAAAAAGTAACTTTCTTTTTTCATATTCCTTTCTTTTTTCCTATTCACAATGAAGATAGCATGAAGAGGTAGGGAAGAGGAAGGAAACCTATGCTTATGACTGTGAGTGCCGCAGTAAAAGGCAGCCCTACTGGCACAGGGTTATATTGCAGACACTAGACATAGTTTGAGTCAAGTCACCTTCTTCATCTCATTCTACCTGGACATCCTTTATCACTGGTACTTTAGAGCAAGAGGTCAGCAACTTGCTGTGTGCCAATGATCTCTAAGACAGTGCTTGCTAGAGACTGTGAATGGGTGCCACTCAATGTTCTCTCGCCTGGTGGT
>NW_028234406.1:28918849-28931349 GCF_977035675.1 Penaeus japonicus | reverse complement strand
CTCTGCCCTAGAATGACAGAGTTTGTCAATCTTCCTGGTAAATTAGTTGACATGTAAGGAACCTGCATCAACCTCAACCTTCCAAGATTAAAAATGGTTGGGGTTGGTTGGCTTTGTTAAAGCATAAGATGCAGAAGCTTTTAGCAATTGCTAAAATGTTTAATCACAAGGTATTTTACATGAATAGACCGCAGTTAATACCAGAAAAAAACACTGCTAAAATTTCCTACAGATTTACTAGAAGCATGGTCTATTAAGTCATAGCAGCAGTGTGAGCACTGAACATAATATGAACAATGAATATAACACTAATGATGAAGATTACATGCGCAAGGACAGTAAATAATTACCAAAGAACACAAGCCCAATACCACAACCCTTGAACGTGGCAACTATTACACTAAGCAACAATCATAACATCATTAAATTAATCATTTGGTCTTAAAATAACAATCTACGTTGAACAGCTGAATATCAAGGAACAAGAAATATAATTCAACTTTACTCATATACAAGAAAACTATCAAAAATCTACATCTATAAAAAATCACTTAATATCAGACCAGATGCCACTACAACATGAGTATTCCCTAAATATTGGTTGTTAGACTCATAACTCAGAGGACTCCCTTTTATTTCTGCGTTAAAGATCAAAATCACAAAACCTGAAACCTCTGCAACCACAAAACATTTTATTTCACAAACAACAAGTAAAACCAGGGTGATTATACTTACATTAACTCCTAAAACATGCCTAGAAGGATTACAATTCAACAGACACCGTTAACAGGACGTGACAACACCTACTAAACGCATTTAGGAAAGGAAATAAGGAAGAATAAAACTTGAAGAATAAGCAAATGGTTATGAAAATGTCGAACTCAGCGCACCTTCATGTTAGCGCTATTTGAGCTGGCTCCGCTATGCTAGAGTTTCGATGGCTTTTTCATTAACATATTGAGGATTTTGTGAAATATCTCGATATTAATGTTTAATAGTAATCTGTGGATGCTTCCATTGAATTTGCTCTTATTGTATTGAACCAAGGATGTTCAATGGTATGCTATCATTTGGGTTGATTTATTTGCTATTTCCGAGCGAGTAAAATTTGTTAATTAAGATGTTAGATCTAATACATCTGTTAATTTATTTCACGTTTGATTGATGATTTATCTACCTACATATATGCGTAGGAAATTCCGAAATAAAGAGTTAGAACTCACCACTGCCAATGGAAATGAACTGTTCACATAAATTCGCGAGTGAAACATTGTTAATCCACCGTATTAAGTTTCACCATCAAAACATTACTGTACAAGTGATTTTATGACCTGAGTAATCAACTACAAAGCGATAAAAAAAATAGTTTCCCAGTTAACTTACCAAAACGCAGTGTCGTTCCAGGAATCAGTCGCACGCGTATGGTTCCTGTACAGAGTCAGGTATCTCTCTCTCTCTCTCTCTCTCTCTCTCTCTTCCACTCGCTAACTCCTCTCTCCTCAACCTCTTCCTCTCTCTCCCTCTACTTCTCTCTCACCATCTCACACATCACTCTCCGCTCTCGCTCTCTACTCACCCTCTCTCTCTAGGCGCGCGGAGAAGACGAGGTATCTCTCTCTCTCTCTCTCCTCTCTCACATCTCTCTCCCTCTCTCTCTATCTCACATCTCTCTCTCCGATCTCTCTCTCTCTCTCCTCTCTCTCTCTCTCTCTCCTTCTCTCTCTCTCTCTCTCACTCTCTCATATACTCTCTCTCTCACTCTCCCATTCACTCACTCTCTCTTCTTCTCATACTCGCTTCTCCTCTCTCTCTCTCTCTCTTTCTCTCTCTCTCCATCTCTCTCTCGTCTCTACCTCTCTCTCGTTCATTCACCTCACTTCTCTTCTTCTCTCTCTCTTCTCTCTCTCTCATCTCTCTCTCTCATTACTCGCTCAACTCTGCTCTCACTCGTCTCCCTCGCTCGCCAGCTCCTCAAGCTCTCTCTCTCTCTCTCTACTCTCTCCTCTCTCTCTCTCTCTCTCTCTCTCTCTCCTCTCACTCTCTCTCTCTCTCTCTCATACTCTCTCTCTCTCCTCTCTCTCTCTCCTCTCTTCTCTCATACTCTCTCCTTCTCTCTCTCTCTCTCATACTCTCTCTCTCTCTCTCTCTCTCTCTCTCTCTCTCTCTCATACTCTCTCTCTTCTCTGATACTCTCTCCTCTTCTCTCTTACTCTCTCTCTCCTCTCATCCTCTCTCTCCTCTCCCCTTCTCTCCCTCCTCTCTCTTCCTCTCTCTCTCTCTCTCTCTCTCTCTCTCATACTCTCTCTCTCTCTCTCATACTCTCTCTCTCTCTCTCTCATACTCTCTCTCTCTCTCTCTCTCATACTCTCTCTCTCTCTCTCTCTCATACTCTCTCTCTCTCTCTCTCATACCTCTCTCTCTCTCTCTCTCTCTCCTCTCTCTCTCTCTCTCTCTCTCTCTCTCTCTCTCTCTCTCTCTCTCTCTCTCTCTCTCTCTCTCTCTCTCTCTCTCATACCCTTGCTCTCGCTCTCTCTCATACCCTCTCTCTCTCTCTCTCTCTCTCTCTCTCTCTCTCTCTCTCTCTCTCTCTCTCTCTCTCTCTCTCTCTCTCTCTCTCTCTCTCTCTCTCTCTCTCTCTCTCATACCCTCTCTCTCTCTCTCTCTCTCTCTCTCTCTCTCTCTCTCTCTCTCTCATACCCTTTCTCTCGCTCTCTCTCATACTCTCTCTCTCTCTCTCTCATACCCTTTCTCTCGCTCTCTCTCATACCCTCTCTCTTTCTCTTTCTCTCTCATACCCTTTCTCTCGCTCTCTCTCATACCCTCTCTCTCTCTCTCTTAGTCTCTCTCTCTCTCTCTCTCTCTCTCATACCCTCTCTCTCTCTCTCTCTCTCTCTCTCTCTCTCTCTCTCATACCCTCTCTCCCTCTCTCCCTCTCTCTCTCTCTCTCTCTCTCTCTCTCAGTCTCTCTCTCTCTCTCTCTCTCTCTCTCTATATATATATATATTTAGTTTTGTAAATTAAGTGTGGTTGATAAGATTTTTTTTCACTTTCTCAAATATATGGCCGATCCAAGCCTATTGTCGCAGATACTAAAGGGTGAAAGAAAAAAAAAAACATGAGAGATAAGTCAAGCATGATTATTGTCTTTCTAAAAAGGACAGGTTGAAAGATGGTGCAAGATTGTGTGTTGCAGAGTTTGCAGCAAATTTGACCGATGGTGATACACCCTTAGGCAGCGCTCGCATATGCATTTTAGTGAGGTTGAGAGAGGGAGGGAGGGAGGGAGGGAGGGAGAGGAAGGGAGAGGGAGAAAGAGAGGGAGAGGGAGGGGGAGGGAGAGGGAGAGGGAGAGTGTGAGAATGATATAGAATGCTGTATACGATATTGAATAAAATATATCAAATACAACAAATAAATCATATGCAAATACTATACGAACATCACACTAGTGAGGCAATCGACAGGTCAGGTCAGGTCAACTTTGATTGACAGCTAATTTGCTAATCCTCGCCATCCCACAGACCTACACCTTCATAATGAGCTTATTGCCACGCCCCGTACATTCCTGACTGCCTTCCTGAGTGCCCGCCGTGGGGTCAAGATTCGGGGGACGGCGGATGCGAAGCCTTCCCATATAAGCAGGAAGTTTGGAACATACCGATAGACCGGGAATCGGCTACGCTACGTTGACACAGAATTTCCCCGCCTGTTCATACGTGTTGTGATATTGTTTATTGCTGTGACCATTGTGCCGTAGTGAATGTACCTATCGTGCCCCATAACGTCAGACTATCTGCGTTATGGAATAAACCTGTAATGTTCAAACCCTGTGTCTGGCATCACTACCTATTTTGTGCTGGGTTGTCAGTTACGACAGACTAAGACAACCCTCACAGAGAGAGAGAGAGAGAGAGAGAGAGAGAGAGAGAGAGAGAGAGAAGGGGAGAGAAAGAGAAAGAGAAAGAGAGAGAGAGAGAGGGAAGGAAGGAGAGAAAGAGAAAGAGGGAGAGAAGGAGAGAGAGAGAGGGAAGGAGATAGATAGAGAGGGAGAGAGAGAGGGAAGGAAGGAGAGAAAGAGAAAGAGGGAGAGAAGGAGAGAGAGAGAGGGAAGGAGATAGATAGAGAGAGAGGGAGAGAGAGGGAAGGTAGGCGAGCGCGTGCGCGCGCGCGCGAGAGAGAGAGGGGGGGGGTTGAAGGAGATAAAGAGAAAGAGAGGGGGAAGGAAGGAGAGAAAGAGAGAGAGAAAGAGGGAGAGAAGGAGAGAGAGAGAGGGAAGGAAGGCGAGAGAGAGAGAGGGAAGGAAGGCGAGAGAGAGAGAGAGAGGGGGGGGGAGGCGAGAGAGAGAGGGAAGGAAGGTGAGAGAGAGAGGGAGAGAGAGAGAGAGAGAGAGAGAGAGAGAGAGAGAGAGAGAAGGAGAGAGAGAGAGGGGGGAGGGAGGAGAGAGAGAGGGAAGGAGAGAGAGAGAGAGAGGGAAGGAGAGAGAGAGAGAAGGAAGGAGAGAGGGAAGGATAGAGAGAGAGAGAATGAGAGGGAAGGAGAGAGAGAGAGGCTGGGGGGGGGGAGGGAAGGAAAGATAGAGAGAGAGAAAGAGGGAAGGAAAGAGAGAGAGAGAGAGGGAAGGAAGGAAGGAAGGAAGGAAGGAGAGAGAGAGAGAGAGAGAGAGAGAGAGAGAGAGAGAGAGAGAGAGAGGCTGGGGGGGGGGGAGGGAAGGAAAGATAGAGAGAGAGAAACAGGGAAGGAAAGAGAGAAAGAGGTAGAAGGAAGGAAGGATGGAGAGGGAAAGGGAGAGGGAGAGAGAGAGAGAGGGGGGGAGGGAAGAAGGGAGGGAATGAGAGAAGGAGGGAGGAAGGAGGAAGGAAGGGAGAGAGGGAAGGAAGGAGGGAGAGAGGGAGAGGTAGAGGGTGAGGGTGAGGGAGAGAGAGAGAGGGAGAGGATGATGAAGAGGAAGAGGAGGAGGGAGAGGGAGAGGATGGAGAGAGAGAGGAAGAAGAGAGAGAGGAAGGAGAGGGAGAGAAAGGAGAGGGAGAGGAAGGTGAGGGGAAGGAAGGAGAAGGAGAGGGAGGAGAGGGAGAAGAAGGAAAGGGAGAGGAAGGAGAGGGAGAGGAAGGAGAGAGAGAGAGAGAGAGAGAGAGAGAGAGAGAGAGAGAGAGAGAGAGAGAGAGAGAGAGAGAGAGAGAGAGAGAGAGAGAGAGAGAGAGAGAGAGAGAGAGAGAGAGAGACGATATAACAGTTTTGCATAATTCACTTTTCTTGTTCTCACTATTTCCCAAGGACCCAGTAGAGTACCTTATGTATATATCTATCAATTGTATTTCAAATAGTACCTTGTTTATGATTTAACTAATATCTATTTTCAAATGTAATTGTAACTAGCATATATTAATTTTATCTTGACCCCCTCCAGTAGTTTGCCAGACCTCCACCCCCCACCCCAAATGTTTGATATCTGTATCCTTGTAAGAGCTGAATAACGATGAAAGAGCCACGATCTCTGGCATACGCGTTAAACAAGGGCAGTTATGAAAGGTTTTCAATTGTGGTTGGAAGCAAGAGAAAAGCCAGGTAGAAGGAGAGAACCTAATTTATCCAAATCGTTACCAAGGCTCAGCTTGATTTGCAATTTTATCGGGATTAGATAAGACCATGTTAACCCTGCCCTACTGATGAATGACTGTCATATTCTAGGAAAGAAGTGAAGCTGAGATTATCCTCTTGAGACAATCGTTCTTACTAAAAATGTATATAAAGGTACGAAAAGTGGCTAAGATTTCGTTTTTGTACGTGAGATGAGGTGGTAGGTCGTTGATGAGGAGTGAAATCTAGATCCAAAATCCAAGCGGCATAACAGCTTCGATAGATTGTAAGCTGGAGAGAAAGCTTTGCTGGAGGACTTTTATGCCTTATGTTTGAAAAATGATAAGGAATAAGGAAAGTAAAATAAGGTACAAAATCTTATATTATTTTTGTGAACTATATTATAATCGCATAACGAACACACACACACACACACACACACACACACACACACACACACACACACACACACACACACACACACACACACACACACACACATATATATATATATATATATATATATATATATATATATATATATATATATATATATATATTTAAACTTGTATATTTGATGGAATTAGCCACTTCATGAAATTACTGAGAGATCTGTAATTCCAAAAGCATAAGCAAGAACACATGAGTAAATGTGTTATAAACGGATAGCGTTTAACATGTCAATTCTAGATACATTTCTTCAAGTAAAAAAATTGACCTGATCATTGAGGCTTCTCACACTATAGACTGACCCTCTTCTCTCTCTCTCTCTCCCTTCCTCCCTCTCCCTCTCTCTCTTTCTCTCTCTCTTTATCACTCTCTCTCTCTCTTTCTCTCTCTCTATCTATCTCTCACTCTCTCTCTCTCTGTCTGTCTGTCTGTCTCTCTCTCTCTCTCCCCTCTCTCTCTCTCTCTTTCTCTCTCTCTCTCCCTTTCTCTCTCTCTTCCTCTCTCTCTCTCTCTCTCTCGCATTATCTCTTTCTCTCTCTCTTTCACTCTCGCTCTCTCTCTTAGTTTTTGTTTTTAATATTAGATGATTATAGTTAGCCCAACCCTGGTCACATGAATGTAAGAAAACGATACATCGTACTCTGAGAAGGGATGACTTGTATAATAGCAATGTTGATATCTTTTACAAATGGTTCACGTTCTCTCCTCGAGTGCATTTAAAAAAAGAAAGATTCAAAACTGATCACCCAATATCAATTCATCCGTGTCGTCGCCTCAAGGAAAGAACAAATGACAGTTGGCAGTAATACTAGCATATTAGGTTATACCAAACAATATTTCACCGTCTGCACCAGCTCTCTTATCTGAATTAATCCAAAATCTCTCCTCAATGGCCAGATTTTGAGGTACAGCTGACTTGTTGTGTGATTTGACCGTTAATCAGACTGGTTCTAGTCATTGTGGCAAAACAAATCAAGAAAAAGGCATATTTGAGATAGATCAAAATCGCTACCCGTTCTAATTGTTCGATTGTCATGAAAGAAATGACATTTTAAAGCTTACATTAAACCTCATAGCGTACCTATTCATCAAAGCGAAATTCGAAAACGTATTTCTTTATATATATATATATATATATATATATATATATATATATATATATATATATATATATATATATATTAGTAGTAGTAGCAGCTGAACAGTGTGGACGTACTGAACTGTTGCTCTGAAAAAACTTCTTAATTTCTCATCCCCGCCTGCCACGAGGCTGAGGGGAAATGAACAGAGATTAGTGAAGTGTACAAAGCACTGAATGATCTAGAAAAAAATAGGAAAGACAAAATAGAAAACAAATTAGAACAAAAAACAACTGGAAGGAAAAGAAGTGGCATCAAGGAGAGAGGGGAGGTCAAAACGCTGGGTCAGCTGTTCAGCATGGCCCAGCTACTTCCAAGGTGACCTTGACCAGACTTAAATAACTCTAAGAATTTAAACACTACATGTTTAAACCAAGGAGAAGTAAAAGAAACTCTAAAACTGAAAAATGTTTTAAACACAATGAAACAAAGCGATTTATATGCCAAACCTGTGATAGGAAAAATGCCACAAATGTGAAAATACTTACTTGAAAAACAGGAAAGAAATTATAAGTAATATTGATGCTTACCTAACAGGCATCAATAATGAACTAAAAACAGAGAATCAAGAAAATATACAGAAAGACTGCAGCTGGTGCAGAGACATCAATACTAAAAGTAATTCTAGTCTTGAAACTGAACTGGAAAAAAATCAAAGTTGTGACGATATATCGGAAGCCATTTTTATTATTTATTTATTTATATATTTTTTAGAATTGAGAAAAATACGGACACAATGGCAGAAAATGTATATGCACCCGTATCAGACAAACTGGAAAAAGAGGAAATGAGCCATATCGGTGACCAAAATATCAGCACACTCAAAATATGTGAAGGCCATGCCCACTAGAAAAGATAATTCAGAAAATATATGAAGAATTTAAGGACTTCAAGATTCAATGCTTGAGGGAGATACAAATATTGAAAGATGGAATTCATAAATTAAAACAAGAGCAAAAAGTAAACCCTAAAGAAAAAAAGGTAACTCAGGTTGCTGAATTGGAAACAGAAAAGGCTGTACAAGACACTAAAATGTAAAAGTAAAGCCAAAGAAGAAACAAGAAAATCCAAAAGGTGAGTCAAGTAAAGTAAATCAGGAAGAAATAGTAAGGCAAAAATCGGATAAACAAGTCAAGAATATTCTAGACAAGGATATTTCAGACACTGAACAACAACAACAAAAAAAGATGAGGCTGACTTGTAGGCGAGTTGTAGTTGTAGGTTGTAGGCAACAAAAATAAGCAACCAAAACAACCTACAAAAGAAAAGTCTGAGAAGAAAAATGAAGATACATTCAGAGCAAATAGGCTCTTTATATACAATCTAGAAGAAAATGATCCTGAAATCAGGAAAACAAATGATATGAAAATGTTTAATGATATCATAACAAAATTGAACCTCAATGAAATTATCAAAGTTGAGAGTGCCTTTAGAGAAGGCAAATATTTAAAGGAGGCTTTGAGACCAAGGCCAATTAAGGTCAAATTAAAAAAGGAAAAACAGAAATGGAAACTGATTGAAAAGAATATAAAACTAAAAGAAATTGACGAATATAAAGAAGCATGGATATCACCGGACTTGAGCTATGAAAAAAGCCAGTAAAAAAACTTTGATAAATAAACTAAGGAAGAAATAGAGAAAACAGAAAAAAAGACGGAGCAGGAAAACACTGGTATATCACCAGCAATAGACAAGGACATTCAGTCCTGCGAAGCATATCTATTCGAACAAAGGCAGGTGATGAAACGCCCACCGCTACACCGGGGGAAGGTCCAGCTCCCCCAAAATAGCGGGAAACGACATCAACTATCTAACAACAATAGTTAATGTAGACACGCAAAGAAATAATTTATTTGAGATTCTCATATTGATAAATATACAGGGATTATATCCAAAAAGTAACCAGACAAAACCTACATATCTAGAGGACATGGCAAAGATCAACAATTATTCAATGATAGCTCTTACAGGAACTCATCTGAATGAAGACACAAAAAATGAAGAAATTAAAATTAATAACTATGAGCTAATAAGGAAAGATAGAAGCAGAGGAGGAGCAGCTCTTTCTATCAGGAAAGAATTAGCAACTAGAATGGATAAAAAATACACTAACAATACAGTAGAAATACTAGGGGTATTGACAAAAGTTACTAAAGAGCTATACATTATTTTATACAGACCTCCTGGAACAACAGAAACATCTTTCAATTAATCACTAGGCATTATTAGTAATTACATTGTCAATACAAGGGAAATTGATGATATTATGATACTTGGCGATTTTAATTTCCCCTTTATCGACTGGGAAACAAAGAAAATAAAGATAGGAGCAAATGCCACTAAAGATGAAAAACAACAAGCGAGAATGCTTTTAGATTTTGAAGAAAATTTTAACCTTTACCAAGTCATCAAAATTCCAACAAGGGAAGAAAATATACTGGACCTTGTTTTTATTAGTAAAGCGAAAGATGTACACAACATATCATCAACTTATACAGCTCAATCAGACCACAAAATAATTGAAATCACATTGAATAAGTTAAATAATCAGAAAAGTAGTGAAAAACAGATAGCCGAAGCAGAAAAGAGTCTCAGATCTTTAAACTTTAGCCATAATCAAATAGATTGGAAAAAATTAAACGCAACACTAGAAAAGTCACTGAAAGATATTGACGTCCTCTTAACACCAAATGATATACTAAAGAAGCTTTATAATGCATGTAAAGATGTTTGTAGAATGTTTGTGCCCCTAAAAAACAACAAAAACAAGAATATTATACCAAGAGATCGAAGGATCATGTTAAGAAACAAGAAAAATAAGGTTAACAAATTGAAAAAAACAACAGATCAGATCAAGAGAGAAAGGATCAAAGCAGAGATAAGGCTGTTAGAAGATAAATTAAAACTGTCTATAGGTAACCAAAAATCAGCCGAAGAAAAAAGAGCTGTGGAAGCTATAAAACAGAATGCAAAATATTTTTCTCTTATGCAAACAACAGGTTAAAGAGAACAGAAATTGGGTCTCTTGAGAATAATGGTGCATTGGTAACTGATTCAAAGGAAATGGCTGAATTACTCAAATTGCAATATGAAGTCTATAGTGTCCCAAGAATAGAAAATTTAATATCAGACCCACAACAACATTTTAGTATTATTAGTAACGAAGATGAATGTCTCACTGACTTCATATTCAATGAAAAAGATATTCTTGAAGCAGTAAGTGAAATCTCAACAAACTCAGCAACTGGGACAGATGAAATCCCAGCAATCTTAAAAAAAAAAAAAAAAAAAAAAAAAATCTTTGGACATGGGGATTATCCCCAGCTTACTGAAAGAGGGTACTATAATTCTAATATATAAAGGTGGAAACAAAGGTCAGGCCAAAAATTATAGACCAGTAGCACTAACATCTCATATAATAAAAAAAAAATGAAAGGGTAGTGAGGAAAAAAAAATTGTCCAGTTTTTAGACAAAGAAAACAAGATAAATCCCAGGCTACATGGATTCAGAAGTGGTAGATCTTGTTTATCACAGATCCTGACACACTTCGAACACATACTAAGGGACCTAACTGAAAATATACCTAGACTTTGCAAATGCTTTTGACAAAGTAGATCACGGCATTCTGCAACATAAGATTAAATATCTTGGAATGGGGGGGAAGTTGGAAGATGGATTTACAACTTTCTAATAAATCGTAAACAAAAAGTACAAATTAATGGGCTTTACTTGAAGGAAAGGACTATTATGAGTGGGGTGCCACAAGGGTCCGTTCTTGGGCCCTTGTTATTCCTTATTATGGTTGGTGACATTGATAATGGTGTGAAACACTCGAGAGTAACATCATTTGCAGATGATACAAGAATAAGTACACCCATAGATATACAAGATAATGAAAACAAACTTAACGAGGATCTACATACCATCTGTAAGTGGGCATATCATAATATGAAATTCAATGCAGATAAATTTGAAATCATAAGATATAGTCCAACTGGAAATTTAAGAGCAAGATCATATTTTGTCGAAGGTGTAGAGATTGAGGAGAAAAAAGTAGTAAAAGATCTAGGACTCTATATGAGTAATGTCATGAGTTTCAGTCACCATATAGAGCAGATTGTCAACAAAAGAAAAGTTATGAGTAGATGGGTAATAAGGACTTTTAACACAAGAGACCCAGAACACCTTTTACCACTATGGAAAACATTAGTGACCACAAGTATGAAGCCCAAATCTTACAAAAGATATAATGTTGATAGAACAAGTCCAAAGAATCTTTACACGTAAATTAGACAATATGATGGGTATAAACTATTGGGAAAGACTAAAAAAACTAAGACTGTACTCACTACAAAGGCGGAGAGAGATACTTTATTATATATATGTGGAAAATTATTGAAAACTTGACACCAAATCCAAGACCTGTTGAAGGAGGGGGAATTTAGGTAAGACATTCCCCCAGGCAGGGAAGAACATGCTATCGCACTGGGATAAGTGCACAAGCATGCCTGTTAAGAAAAATGCAAAAACAAAGTTTCCTAATAAACGGACTTGAATTGTTTAATAGCATACCGAAGGATATAAGAAACCTAAATCAGTGCAGTGTAGAAGTGTTTAAAAGAAAACTGAATCAAATTCCATCCCTCATCAAATTCAGTTGCTTGCAACTGACAAAAACGGGCATGCCAGGATGGCCCTGGTATGCTATAACTACCACCAAACAACCAAGTAACCATATATATATATATATATATATATATATATATATATATATATATATATATATATATATGTGTGTGTGTGTGTGTGTGTGTGTGTGTGTGTGTGTGTGTGTGTGTGCGTACACACACATTCACACGTGTAAATAACTATTATCCCTCCGGCATAAACTCACGTTCATCTCTGTCTGTGTCCTTTGTGACCCGTGCAACGTTTCCTTTGCTGATTTCTATGTCAATCACAATAAAACATTTCAATTACGATAGTTGCTGTGCTATGAATTCGTAATTACCTTTGCACTGCTAAGGGATATTCTGTTGAAATTTCAATGGAACCTGTGGTGTTCATAATAGTTACGATATCACTGATACTAGTAATGACAATTATGGTGATATTGATAATTATGATAAATATAGATAGGTTGTTATCATCATTAATGATACTGTTATCACTTATTATTATTATTGCCAATGTTATTAATAATGATAATATCATTATTATTAGTAGTATTAGCATTGCTATTATAATTATTATCATTATCGTTATTGTTATTCATTTATTTTTATTACCATTCTTATTATCTTTTTTGTTACTGTTATCATTATCAGTTTCATTAT
>NW_028234406.1:28886349-28888849 GCF_977035675.1 Penaeus japonicus | reverse complement strand
CGAGTTTGACTTCCGTTGCTTTCATGTCGTCTAAATCCAGCTCAAATGATCTTCAAAGGGTTTAACACATGGGAAATGCGTAATCATTCGTACTGTCACTTGAGTTGATTACATGTCGTTGTTCACTCTTGGGTCGATCAGGATAATTCACCACAATGATTGAAATTATTCTTATTACATCTGAATCTAAGTAATTCTTGGTTGAAGTTTGACGCTTATTTGTTAAACTTAGTACGCAATTTGGATTTCTATTATGAATGAAATATGTATCTAGTAAGATAAGAAATCAAGTAAAAAAAAGTTGGGTATCTTTTTTCTATAAGAAGCAAATAAAAACGAAATAAGGTTAATGGCAATGGTAGCGATGATAATGATAATGATATTGAGGATGATAATGCAGATAGATACAAAGGAAAATTATTAATACTAGAGAAGGAAAATCTTAATTGCGACGCATGTAACTGATATTCACTTTATATACAGAATTAAAGATAAAAAATGCGTAGTATAGGCAAGTAGACGAAGATTATCAGATAAAGAAAGAAAGAAAGAAAGAAAGAAAGAAAGAAAAAAGGGGGAAAGGGGTAAGAAAGAAAGAAAAAAAAAAGGAAAGAAAAAAAACAAACAAACACGAATATGTAATTTTTATTTATTTGTGACAACAACACCGAATCTGAGAAATGCTATTTAATTATAATGGAGGAGAGGAGAAAGGGAGACAAAAAACAAAAAAAGCAAAGGAGAAAAAAAAAAATGTTTCTTCCATATTTTACTGTTTGGTTGTTGCTGAGATCTGCATTGCAGAGGATATGGACATTGGCTACAATTTCCCCCCCCCCCCCCCCCCCCCCCCCCCCCCCCCCCCCCCCCAATTTCCCCCCCCCCCCCCCCCCCCCCCCTCCCCCCCCCCCCCCCCCCCCCCTTCCCCCCCCCCTCACCCCCTTGTGTACGAAGCTGACTGCTACAAAGGAGGCGTTCGTTTTTTTTTTCTCTATTTTTGTTTAATAACGGATGGAGTCAAGCATGACGTTCCAGTGATATTTCATAATTAACACCTCGTTTGAATACTGAAAATAATCTACAGAAGTACTCATATATTTAACTCAGTTACACGTTGCCCCCCCCCCCCACACACACACACACAAAGAGAGAAGCACAAGTTTTAGGAATACAATCCCGTTACGTACATAGGGGATAGGAGATCCTATGTAGGAACATTTTGAATACTTCATCATGGCGATCTTTCAAGGAAACGGCTGTCCTCAGGGAGTACGTTCTCAAAACCTTGATTTCCATGGCAAAGGAAGGCCCGGGGGATTAAAGGTCTTTCGACAAGGATCTTCAAAGGACTCAATTCGTCAACATTGCTATGGGATCATTTATTCGCTGGCTGTTGCTTCAGGAGTGGGCGTAGACACTGACCGTCGACAAGGGCACTACTCTACATAGATTGTCTTATCTAACTTAGCTATTTGTTTGTTTATTATTTTCGTGCTAAGAGAGGAGCTTGGTGATGACTGTCAGAGTGCATGTCCCAATGCCATGGTCATATTTCAAATAATCATCATAATTAACGAGTCAATAATAATAATAATAATAATAATAATAATAATAAACTGGCATCGCCAACCTGTCAACTTTCAAATGAACATCTTTATCAACTTGTTAATCATCAATTGATTATCACCACCAAGGCCGTTTTCGCTTCAGTGAAGAAGCAAGAGAGAGAGAGGGAGAAAGTTTGAGAGAGAGAGAAAGAGATTGAGAGAGAGAGAGAGAATGAGGAAATGGGAGAGAGACAGGGTTGGAGACACTCCTCCACGACGTACGCCCCTAGAGAGTGGAGGAGAGCGATGCGGAGGATATGAGTTGTGAGGAGAAGAGAGAGAGAGAGAGAGAGGGATAAAGAGGAGAGAGGGGGGGGGAAAGGATGAGAGGAAGAGAGATGAGAGAGATGAGTCAATTTGAGAGAGAGAGAGAGATGAGAGAGAGAGAGAGCGAGATGAGTTCGAGACGAGAGAGAGAGAGAGAGAGAGAATTAGGAGAGAGAGAGGCGGGGGGGGGCGAGAGAGAGAGAGAGAGAGAGAGAGAGAGAGAGAGAGAGAGAGAGAAGAGATACTTGGAGAGAGAGGATGAGTGGTGTTGGGAGGAGAGAAAGAGAGAGAGAGAGAGGAGGGGGAGAAAGAGGAGAGAGAGAAGAAAGAGGAGAGGGAGAGAGAGAGAGAGAGAGGGGGGGAGGAGAGAGGAGAGAGAGAGAGAGAGAGAGATGAGATTGGTGAGTACGACCAATTCTTAGATTTGAGACGAGAGAGAGCTGTTGAGAGAGATGACTTCGAATAGGATGATGAGAGAGAGAGAGAGAGAGGAGAAGCGTTGAGCGAGAGAGCTGTTCGAGTGGCGAGAGCGAGAGAGGAGAGAGAGAGAGAGAGAGAGAAGAGAGAGAGAGATACTTGACAACGACGAGATCTTATTAGATGATGAAGCTAGATGAGAGATTGAG
>NW_028234406.1:28866349-28868849 GCF_977035675.1 Penaeus japonicus | reverse complement strand
TATACTTTCTTGACCACATGACTGACCTTTATATCTTTACTACCTGCTTTTTCATTACTTAGATCTGCATAAAATGCTGCCATGCAAAAGTTGTGATAACAATTTCAAGGCTATGAAAGTAGCAGTAACGGGTGTGTGTGTGTACATGTATGAATACATATATAGATGTAGATAGGTATATTGATATAAGGGAACAGAATGCGGGCAGTTGACCAGTCTATGCGATGTCCTGTGTCCCATAGGTGGCAGAAGAGAGCGTTGTTAGAGTGTCCCCTGGATACCGTGTACTTGTGTTGAGATACACGCTTGTTGAGACAAGCGCCGGTCTCCCCGAAGTACTGCTTCTCACAGGAGGAGCAAGGGATGGCATAGGTGCCTACCTTAGCAGAAGAAGGAGGACAGGTGTGGACCAGGTTGCGGCGGAGAGTGTTGACCTGGCGAAAGGTAAGCGTGTGTCTCAGCACAAGTACGCGGTATCCAGGGGACACTCCAACAACGCTCTCTTCTGCCACCAATGGGACACAGGACATCGCATAGACTGGTCAGCTGCCCGCATTCTGTTCCCTTCTGCTGATGTTCATGCCCACAGATTAGTGGAATCTTCTCTCATTAACAAGCTGCCGAATTTGAATCTCAACAGTGTTTTTTCTAAAGCTGACAGTCTTCTATCCTCACACATTCTCCGTTTGTTACCTTACGACGGACACCCGACCCGATGACCTGACATGACCTGCCCCGGTTCCCTGCCTTCGTTATCGCTCTCCTGTCCTCACATGACTTTCTTGTACCGTGTTACTCCCCCCTACCCTCTTATATACCTTCTTGTTCTCCTCCTCCTTAGACCTGAAGATGGGATCCAAATGGATCTTGAAACTGTAGTCTCATTTTCAATAAATCTATTTTGTGTATAGTGGGTTTATCTGCCATTGTATCAACACGGAAGAGTGTTTTGCAAGTATAAATATATATATATATATATATATATATATATATATATATATATATATATATATATATATATATATATATATACACACACACACACACACACACACACATATATATATATATATATATATATATATATATATATATATATATATATACACACACACATCGTCATCGTCAGCCTTTATCATTCCACTGCAGAATGTAGGCCTCTTTTCCAGTCATTCCGATCTTGTGTCTTCTAATTCCAGTTTACTCCTGCAAAATTCGCTATTTCATCACGCAATCTTGTTATTGGTCTTGTCCTTGGTCTCATTGTGTCATGTATTTCCCATTCTGTTGTTTTCCTTGTCCACCTGCTGTCCTGTCTCCGATATATATGTCCTGCCCACTGGCACTTTTTCCTTTTAATGCTCTTAAGTATATCCTCTACTTTTGTTTGTTGCCTGATCCATGTAGCTCTTTTCCTCTCTATTAAGCTAACTCTTAGCATAAGCCTTTCCATTCCTCTTCGATCACTTGCTAATTTCCTTTCAAGTACTTTGGTCGTAGTCCATGTTTCTGACCCACATATTATGATAGAGAGGACACATTGGTCAAAAATCTTTCTCTTAAGACATGTTGGCATACGACCTCGAAATATACTTTGTGCACCGAAGGCACCCTGACCTAGCCTGATTCGTCGTTTTATCTCGGCCTCACAGGATGTATTCGCCTGATGAGTTGCCCTAGATATACATACTCGTTTACTGCTTCTAGTACCTCGCCTTGTACGTGTATTTGCTGAGGTTCGACT
The DNA here is from genome assembly GCF_977035675.1 of Penaeus japonicus. Lineage (NCBI taxonomy): Eukaryota > Metazoa > Arthropoda > Malacostraca > Decapoda > Penaeidae > Penaeus > Penaeus japonicus. The sequence goes on along the minus strand of NW_028234406.1, from coordinate 28,867,105 downwards.
GTTGAACATGACTTTAGTCTTTTTCATGTTCATTTTAAGGCCAATCTTCAGGCTTTCCCTATTCAAATCGCTTAATAATTGCAATTTATTTGCTGACTCACTGAAAAGAACATATCATCTGCAAATCTTAGATTACTTAAATGTTCATTCCTTATTTTAATCTATTTTTCCTGGCGATCTAATTTATCGATTATTTCATCTAAGCAAGCTGTAAACAGCTATAGAAGTCTTCTATAGCTGTTTCACTTTTATTGTATGTCAACTCTCCATTAGGTTTCTCTCTGCATACATTTTTTCCCCTATTGCGCGTCTCCTTTTTGTTGTCTTAATGCTGGTGCCTGAAAGCAGAGCTTTATTTATTTTCCTTATGTTTATCTTGTTTCTCGTCTTAGCTCTACTATTCTATTTTGTCTCTGATTGATGCTATTTCCATGTCCCTATTCTGTTTCATAAGTTCTTTTGTTTCTACCGAAAGTTTACTGAACTTTTCTTTTTTAATCTTTACCGCCTATTTCAAGTGCAGCTTCCTTTAATATCTCACTGAATTGGTCATTCATTTGGTCTATATCAAGATCTTCGTGAGCTGAATATCTATTTCGGATGTTAAAACTAATTCTGTCTCCCTATTCTTAGTGTTTGATTAACGAATGGCTTCTGTATTAGCTTATTCCATTCCCTTCTTAGCTGTAATCTAACCTGAATTCTGACCAGTCCATGGTCGCAACCGGCATTCATTTTATTGATAATGCTTACGTC
>NW_028234406.1:28846349-28851349 GCF_977035675.1 Penaeus japonicus | reverse complement strand
TCTTTACTAGATTTGTTCCAAACTAAGCAGCTGTTCAGGGAGTTATGTAGCTGTGACTTCCAGGCTACGGTACCGGTATTATTTCAGGAAGACGCTATCGGCAATACCGGTATTTCGGTCGATACCGCACACCCGTAAGTCACTCAGCCTCGGCCTGTGGTTCCTCCTCGGGTGTCCTCGCAAGAGCAGTTTCGTGTAAATGATGATAATGATATTTTTATTACTCTCCCTATCATTTTTGTTAATATTATTGTTGTTATTATCATTATCCTTATATTATTGTTATTATCATTCCCGGCAGTTTTATTATTTTATATCATCACTATCATTATGATCATTGTTGTTGTTATTACAATCGTTATTATCAATTTATCATAACTGTTATTACCATGATCATTATTTGCCATCTATTATCATCCTTCTTCTTGTTATTACTCTTTTTTTCTAATCTTTTTTTATCACTAATAGTATAATTATCACAGAGATTAGTACTAAACTGATAACTCAAATAACCAACACCCAAAGATAAAACAAATTAGTTTTTACGATTTTGAAGGACTTTTCATCCCCCTTCGATAAATCTAGTAAAAGGAAAATGTCTGACAAGCATTCTATTAGAAAATATTAGATTTAGAATGAGAAATACGCCCTTGGAGAACGAGCAACGCATAAATCTGGAGCCTTTAACGACAAGTCCACTTGGGAAACTTTGATGAAAATGGAGATTGACTTTTCAACGAAAGTCTTGCAGCTACGCAATTTATGGACGGCTCTTTTGTTTCACGCTTTTAAAGATATGTATATATTTTTCTTCTTGGATTGGCGCGCTTCGACAAAATGCCAATTTGCGAAGTTTCAGCCGCGGGAGAGCGAGTGATTTTTGTTTGTTGATTTTTTTTCATGATTAAAAGCGTAAATACAGTAATATGTATAAAGATGGAATGACACGCAATAAGACAGGGATATTTATTATAACGTCTCGATTCAGAAGAGATTCCATACCAGACGATAAAACCGCCTGGTGTGTTAGGGATGGGAATGACCTTAGCTCTTAGTAAGTTTGACCTCGGATCGCCTGCTGTGATCTAAAACAGTATTTACCCCTTGGATATTACTATTTGCTACACATATTTGTCCAAATTTACTACGAATATTCATTTTGGTTTATCATTTCATGAGGATAGGAGACTGGATCGATACGTATTTTTTTTTCTATCTCCTCGCTGTTTTACCAAGATTCATAAAATAACATCTGAGAATGAACCAAAATGTTGATATCATATTACATCTTTTCATCAATTCATCCACTTACCAAAGGAAACCACTACTGCACCCAGCATGGACTTGACCACCACAAGGTGACACAAAACATCCACAACGTAACAACCAGACATTATGGCTACCGAAGACCGCGGCAAGTGAACTCATAAATTATCATCGGTGTATATCGGGCGCAAAGCCTTCTGAATTCATAACTACATATCATGCTGTCAGTATGCATCATGATCAATGCAGCATTTAATCGCATTAGAGTTTACTACGTCATCGAATTACATGTGATCAAGCGATGGTTCAAATGATCCGACGCAGGTATTTTCTGGCTCGTTTGGGTTCTTTGAACGATGCCGACAGTGGTATAAAGATGTAGGTTTATCATGCCCTGATAGCAATCATACACAAAAATGCAGTTATATATTTATTCATAATCTTTAATGGCTTTCTAGTGACCTTAATTTGGTTATCTCTAAAAATATCCAAAAGAAAACCCATCGTCTTTCCTAATCCTGATTAATACACACACACACACACACACATATATATATATATATATATATATATATTATATATATATATACATATATATATATATATATACATATACGTACATACATACATATATATATATATATATATATATATATATATATATATATATATATATATATATATGTGTGTGTGTGTGTGTGTGTGTGTGTGTGTGTGTGTGTGTGTATACATACACACACACACACACAAACACACACACACACACACACCACACACACACACAAATATATATATATATATATATATATATATATATATATATATATATATTTATATATATACATATATATATATATATACATATACATACATATGTATACACACACACACATATATATATATATATATATATATATATATATATATACATATATATATATATGTATATATATGTGTGTGTGTGTGTGTGTGTGTGTGTGTGTGTGTGTGTGTATGTATGTACATACACACATACATACATATACATACATGCATATATATGTTCTTGATTAAGATAAAGTGGTCGGTTAATCGTCTCCTTCAACTGGTAATGTATCCAATCTAACCCAATACTACAACTACCTAGTCATATGCATATGTGCCAGAGTGACGTCGCATTCTTACTAGATAACAAATCGGTTTTCACTCAACTAATTTTTTTTTCTTGAAAAAAAAACAAAAAAACTTCTACAGTAAAATCATTTAACAAAAATAATGACTCTGTAGATGCCGTTTTGTAATCAGTTCCTGTTATCATTTATTTGTTTCAAAACATTCCATCAAAGATTTCATTTTAATATCTATTTCAAATATGGAAGTCAAAGATGGTAGACAGAACGGTGGTCATCGCAACACTGAACGTGGGTACAATGACCGGAAGGGGACGTGAAGTGGTGGATGTAATGGAGAGGAAGAAAATAGACGTGTTGTGTGTGCAGGAAACAAGGTGGAAAGGGCAAAAAGCCAAAGAACTGGGAAACGGCTATAAGTTGTACTACGTGGGGGAAAACAACAAAAGAAACGGTGTTGGAGTGGTGCTGAGTCCGGAAATGAAAGAAGGAGTGGTGCAGGTAAACAGAACATCCGACAGAATAATATGGGTCAAGATCGAGGTGGCAGAAACCACTATGAATGTGGTTTGCATCTACGCTCCTCAAGTGGGGTGTACGGATGAAGAGAAAGACGACTTCTGGGAACAGCTTGGGGGATGTGATGCTGAAGATACCAGATGCAGAGGTGACGTGGGTAGCAGGTGACTTCAACGGGCATGTCGGGGAAGGGAGCTTGGACACAGAGGTTACGGGAAAGTACGGTATCGGAATACGAAACGAAGGAGGAGACAAAATTGTGGACTTTGCAACAGCAAAAAGCATGGCAGTAGTTAACACCTACTTCCAAAAGAGATTGACCCGACGAGCAACTTATACTAGCGGGGGCCAAAGTACACAGGTGGACTACATCATGTGCAAGAGAAGAGAACTGAAGACAATACAGGATTGCTATGTCCTGCCAAAAGAAGCGGTGGTTAAACAGCACAAGCTGGTAGTCTGCAAGGCAAAGATGAAACAACAGATTAAAAGAAGCGAATGTGGAACAAAGAAAACGCGCTGGTGGAAGTTAAGCGAAGAGGAACATCGAAATAAATTTGTCCAGGAGGTGGAGAGAAAATTGGATATGGAAGAGCGGAAAGAGTGGAGCACATTGAGTGGGGTAGTACGGGAAACGGCTGTCGAGGTTCTAGGGCGTACTTCAGGCAGGAAAGGGAAGAAAGAAGAGACGTGGTGGTGGAACACCGAGGTGCAGGATGCGATCAGGGACAAGCGAGAAAAGAAGAAGGAGAGAGATCTAAATAGATGTGAGGAAACTATTGTAGCCTTTAAAGAGGCAAATAAGAAAGCTAAAAGAGAAGTGGCAAAAGCCAAAAGCAAAGCGTACGAGGAGTTGTATAGTAGCCTAGACGGGCAAGATGGGCAAAGGAAAGCTATCAGGATAGCCAAGCAGAAACATAAGGAGGCGCAAGATGTATACCAAGCTAAGAGGATAAAAGACGGTGAAGGACTAGTGTTGACAGACGGCAAACAGATAAAAGAAAGATGGAAGGAGTACTACCAACAATTGATGAATGTAGAGAACCCAAGAGTAGAACTAGTGATTGAAGCTGCAGAAGAAGGAGAGATAGAGGAGGTTGGAGAAATGGAAGTGACAACAGCAATAAAAAGGATGAAGAATGGTAAAGCGGTGGGACCGGATGATATACCAGTCGAAGCATGGAAGGCTATGGGCAGAACAGCAGTGAGGTGGCTAACAGAGGTATTCAGAAACATCTTGGAGACGGAGCATATGCCAGATGAATGGAGAGATAGTACTCTCATACCCATTTTCAAGAACAAAGGGGACATACAGGATTGTGGAAACTACCGGGGCATCAAACTAACCTCACATACCCTAAAGATGTGGGAAAGGATCATAGACAAGAGATTGAGGAGTAGAGTGGAGGTGTCTGATCAATAGTTTGGGTTTATGCCAAATAGAAGCACAACTGACGCAATTTTTGCGCTCAGGCAGATAATGGAGAAGCACAGGAAGGGGCAAGAAGAACTACATTGTATCTTCATTGATCTAGAGAAAGCTTACGATCTGGTACCGAGACAAGAGGTATGGAATTGTTTGAGACTGAGGGGGGTGGAAGAGAAATACATCAGGTTGATACAAGATATGTATGAGAGCAGTAAGACTGTGGTGAGGTGCGCGACGGGTGATACGGAGGAGTTTGAGGTAACGGTGGGGCTGCATCAAGGGTCAGCACTTAGCCCATTCTTGTTTGCAGTGATTATGGATTGCATGACGGAGGTAGTCCAGAGGGAAGCCCCGTGGGATATGCTGTTTGCGGACGATGTAGTGGTGTGCGGGAAGACGAAGGAGGAGGTAGAGCTGAGATTAGAGCTTTGGAGGAATGCAATGGAGACCAGAGGAATGAGAGTCAGTATACAGAAGACTGAGTATTTGAAGATGAAGGTAGGAGAAGAGGACGCACAGGATGATGATGAGGATGTAACACCGGTAAAGATACAGGGTGAGGACGTGAACCAGGTAAAAGAGTTTAAGTACCTTGGCTCCACAGTGCAGGAAGATGGAGGTTCGGACAGGGAAGTCACAAAACGCATACAAGCAGGTTGGGGTGCGTGGAAGAAAAT
>NW_028234406.1:28823849-28833849 GCF_977035675.1 Penaeus japonicus | reverse complement strand
AATATGTTGTTATTGTATTAGCTGCTGTGTTTGACACCATCCTTTCTACCTATGTGTGGCCATTAGAGTAATCTACAACCACCACAATATATATATATATATACACACATATATATATATATATATCTTGATATATATACATATATATACATATATATATGTATATATATAAATATATATATATTTATATATATACATATATATGAATACAAATTTTACCTCCCTGATCAGGACTCGAACCCGTGCTGCCAGAATGACAGGCACGGTCCTGAATCTGATGGACCACACGACCTGCTAAAAGAATTGTCTAGCCAGACGCCATACAAACCGTCATGGAAATTTCCTATGTGCTCAAAGCAGAGCAGTAATAGCGAAGTTTTACAGACAATTTCCACGGGCACTCGGCAGCAACGAAATCAGAAATTCAAGTCCCAAATTAGGTTACCGAGGCTATATCTATGTGAGAAAGATGGCAGAATGCAGTAAGCACTTACTGTAGAAATGCAAATTCTACCTCTCTGACCGGGACTCGAACCCGCGCCGCCAGATTGACAGCACGGTCATTTCTATATTAAATGTGTTACTGAATTCTACCATCTTTCTCTCTCTCTCTCTCTCTCACACACACACATTTATATATAGATATATAAATATAGGTAAATGTATATACATGGATATATAAATAAATTCATATATATATACATATATATATATAATATATATATATATATCATCATCATCATCATCATCAGCCTGTATCAATCCACTGCAGGACGTAGGCCTCTCTCAATCTTTTCCAGTCATTCCGGTCTTGTGTCCTCTGATTCCAGTTTACTCCTGCGAATTTTGCTATTTCATTCCGCCATCTAGTCATTGGTCTTGCCCTGGGTCTCTTTGTGTCGTGTATTACCCATTCTGTTGTTTTCTTTGTCCACCTGTTGTCCTGTCTCCGATATATGTGTCCAGCCCACTGCCACTTTTTCTTTTTGATGGTCTTGAGTATATCCTCTACTTTTGTTTGCTGCCTGATCCATGTGGCCCTTTTCTTGTCTCTTAAGCTAACTCCTAGCATAAGCCTTTCCATTCCTCTTTGGGCGCTTACTAATTTCCTCTCGAGTGCCTTGGTCGTAGTCCATGTCTCTGATCCATATGTCATGACAGGGAGGACGCATTGGTCAAAAATCTTTCTCTTAAGACATAGTGGCAGACTACTCCATAATATATTACTATGTTTACCGAAGGCACTCCAACCTAGCCTGATTCGCCGTTTTATCTCGGCTTTGCAGGATGTACTCGACTGAATGAGTTGCCCAAGTACCTCGCCTTGTATTTGTATTTGCTTAACTGGGGTTCGACTGTTGAACATGACTTTAGTCCTTTTCATCTTCATTTTAAGGCCAATCTTCAGACTTTCCTTATTCAAATCGCTTATTAATTGCTGTAGTTCATCTGCTGACTCACCGAAAAGAACAATGTCATCTGCAAATCTTAGATTGCTTAAGTGCTCATTCCCTATTTTAATCCCTCTCTCTTTCCAGTCTAACTTCTTGAATACTTCCTCTAAGCAGGCTGTAAATAGCTTCGGTGAGATGGTGTCGCCCTGCCTAACACCCTTTTTTATTGGTATTTTATTGGTTTCTGCGTGGATTTTGACGGTCGCTGTACCATCTCTATATATATCCTCTAATAATCTGCAGTATATTTCCTCTACTCCTTGTTTACGAATTGCATCCAGTACTGCAGATATCTGTACCGAGTCGAATGCCTTTTCATAATCTACGAATGTCATACACAGGGGCTTCCTATATTCGTTTGTTTTCTCCCTTATTTGAGCTAGTGTGTGGATATGGTCTGTAGTTGAGAATCCACTGCGGAACCCTGCCTGTTCCCTGGGTTGTTTTGAATCTAATGTATCGGTGGTACGGGCTGTGCTGATTTTTGTTAACAGTTTATAGATTACTGAGAGGAGGCTTATAGGTCGGTAATTCTTTAAGTCTTTTGTGTCTCCCTTTTTGTGTATTAGAATTATTATTGTGTTTTTCCAGGCCTTCGGAATTTTACCGACGTCTAGACATCTGTTATAAAGACTGGCCAGCTTTACTGCCGCAATCTCTCCTGCGTCTTGAATAAGATCTACACTAATACCGTCTTCTGGTGTTTTTCCTCTTTTCATGCTTTTTAGTGCCCTATTTACTTCATCTACCGTGATGTTTGGAACATCTCCAATTGTTGTGTTTGTCTCCGTATGTGGTTGGTCGTTTGAGTGGTATAGATTGTGATAGAAGTCTTCTATTACTTTGATAATTTCATTTTTATTGTATGTCGCCTCTCCGGTGGGTTTCTTTACTGCATACATTTGTTTTTTCCCTATTCCGAGCCTCCTCTTTGTTGCCTTAAGGCTGGTGCCGGCAAGCAGAGCTTCGTTTATTTTTCGTATGTTAAATTTGCGTACATCCTCTTTCTTCTTCTTGTTTATCGTCTTAGTCAACTCTGTTGATTCTATCTTGTCTCTGATTGATGTTATTTTCATTTCCCTACGCTGTTTCATAAGCTCTTTCGTCTCTATCGAAAGCTTACTGAACCTTTCTTTTTCGTCTTTACCCCCTATTTCAAGTGCAGCTTTCGTTAATATCTCACTGAATTGGTCGTTCATTTGGTCTATGTCAAGATCTTCGAGAGCTGAGTATTTGTTTCGGATGTTGATACTGAATTCCGTCGCCCTATTCTTGATGTTGGTTAGATTAGCGAGAGGCTTTTGTATGAGCTTGTTTCGTTCCCTTCTTAGCTGTAATTTAACTCTATTCCTGACCAGTCTATGGTCGCTACCGACATTTACTTTATTGATAACGGTTACGTCTTGTACGATGTCACGCCTATTGGTGATTATGAAGTCAATTTCGTTTTTAATGCCGGATGGTGATTTCCATGTCCATTTCCTCCCGGGTCTCTTTTCGAAGAATGTATTCATAATTTTTAGGGATCGAGCTTCGGCGAATTCTATCAACCTTTGCCCTCTCTCATTTCTGGTGCCTATTCCATGTTTCCCAACCGATATCTCTCCATCTTCCCTTATTCCTATCTTGGCATTGAAATCCCCCATAATCACGGTAAAATGGGTTTTTGCTCTATCGGTAGCTGCTTGCACATCTTCATAGAAGCTCTCTATCTCCTCATCACTATGACTGCTGGTAGGAGCGTACACTTGGATAATTTTTAGGCTATATCTGTTGTTTAGTTTCAGTATTACAGAAACCACTCTTTCGCTCACACTATAGAATTCCCTAACATTCTTTTCAAGTCGCTTGTGAACTAAGAAACCTACTCCTGATTCTTGTTTGCTATCCAAGGGTTTACCTCGCCAGTATAATAGGTGCCCATCATTTAGTAATTTCTGCTCTTCGCCTAGTCTCCTAACTTCAGAAAGTCCTACAATATCCCATTTAATAAATGAAAGTTCCTCAAGCAGTGTCAGAAGATCAGATTCTGTTCTCAGGGTCCTTACATTGTATGTGCATTAGTTCATCATCTTTAGGCGGCCTGGGTCTAACCGGAGATTCTTAGCGCCCTCTGCTCTGGAGCGATCCTGATCGCCGCCGTGACCAGGGGCTCCTTCGCTTCCGGGGAATGAGGGCCGTTGTCTTAACTGGGAAATCATATTCAAGAGGTGTGTGGCCTGGTACCCCCACCAGTCGGCCTTGTGCACGGTGGGGGGAGTAGTTTTAGTCTGGAGGTACCATTAATCTCCAATAACATGTTTGAGTTAGTCTCACATGTTATTAGGAGATCTTTGTATCCACCGATCTATCTCACGACCTTCCGGTCTACTCATGTGAGAATGGGCATTTGTTTATATATGTGCAGGGCCTACGCAACAATGCATGTTTGCATGTTTATGCGCGCTCCCGTGCCCGCACTTATATTCATTACTATATATAGATATGCAGAATGTACAGCGTAGACGCCTTTATATACAAATAAGCAATTATGCACATACTCCAAGCGTTTGTCTACGCCCGTATGCATGCATACAGCACCCATACACATCAGCGTCCACGCGTGCACACACATGCACGTGAATTATAATGTGCCCATGCATAATAATTTATTTAAGTACATATACATACATATATACACATATACATATACATATATATACATATACACATATACACACACATACATATACATATACATACATATATATATATAGTAAGCAGTGGTATACATATATCTGGCAACAATTCGGAGAGGTAATTACTAGTTGGTACCTAAACCGCTTGGGCGTCCTGTTGTGGCCTTGACCATTGGTGATGCCATAACTTGTGTTTGGTTTTCATTACGAATAATTTTCCAGACTGATATTCAGTGAGGTTGCATGATTAGATTTATGAACACTGAAAACATAATATATATGATTTTATAGTATATGTACTCACGAACTAGGAGTGGATTTTACTCAGGCTATATGTTGGGTGGTCGTTAATCACCTTTGACCCTTGGCACTGGTGTTAACGTGGCACTATGGGAGCGTTAAGCGATATTTCACTCATTTTTTGTTGGTTTGCTTGGATGGTATGATTTTATAATAGAAATATATTCAGACATCCTCAGATGTTTTCACACTGCATTATATTTGCAAAACACTATAATAGATGGTATAACTCGATGTTTCTTTCGTATAAATTGTGGTACTTTTGGCACCTCACTGCCTTTGAAGAGGCTAGCTCTCTTGTGGTATTCTTTCTTTTGAATTTTTCTACGACACTTGTGTAATTTCTTGTTTCTATTTCGATCGTATATGCTCTCAAGACATTCACAGATATTTTCACCTTATGCTGTGCCGCCACGGATCACTGGATATACATAATTTTACACTTAATATCGTGAGACCTAACACTGAAACCTCTCCTACTCGTTGCCAGATATATATCCATATATATATATATATATATATATATATATATATATATATATGATGTATACATACATATGTATGTATATACATATATACATATATAAACACACACACACACACACACACACACACACACACACACACACACACACACACACATACACACACATGCTTTTATCCGTGTACACACATGACCCATATCTTAGGCAGATCAGGTAGCGAGAGTAAAAGCTAAAGCACACGTTGACTGGCGCTTCCCTCCACGTCGTCCTCCTGCAGGATGAAACGCGCCGTCGGATTTTATCGCCGTCCCGATTAAATTGCTATGGTTGTGAATTAGGAAAAGGGGGATCCGTTTTGATGCTACGAGTCTAGAAGCAGACTCTGAATGAATGAATGTGTGGGTGAGAGAGAGAAAGAGATAGATAGATAGATAGATAGAGAGAGAGAGAGAGAGAGAGAGAGTGAGAGTGAGAGTGAGAGTGAGAGTGAGAGGGAGAGGGAGAGGGAGAGGGAGAGGGAGAGGGAGAGGGAGAGAGAGAGAGAGAGAGAGAGAGAGAGAGAGAGAGAGAGAGAGAGAGAGAGAGAGAGAGAGAGAGAGAGAGAGAGAGAGAGAGAGAGAGAGAGAGAGAGAAATGCAAAAAAATAGAAAAAAAAAAATCATGGACTATCTCTTTTTTCTCTCTCTCCTTTACTATCTCTTGTCTATGTACCACCTATTTATAGAGCTTTTTATCCATCTATCTGCCCACTTCTTGTTTCTTCTCCCGTTCTCCCTCCCTCATACACACATACACACACACTCTCTCTATCTCTCTCTTTCTATCCACACACACACACACACACACACACAAACACGCACGCACACACACACACACACACACACACACACACACACACTTGCAATCACTCTCACTCTAGCTTTCTCACATTTTTTATTTCTCTTTCCCACACACACAATAGGAACTGAACAGGTGATGGGGCGGGAATGAGAAAAGAAACAAAAATCGAAACCTGACATGACGAATACTGGTTAGTTGGACTGCTTTTTTTTTTTTTTGAAAGGTTCTATTCATAGCAGTGGTGTGTAATTATGGAAACAAACATAGGTGTGTGTGTGTGTGTGTGTGTGTTTGCATGACTGTGTGTGGGCGTGTGTTTGCGCGCGCGCCCGCACATACCAAAGCACAGATACGTATCGTCGTTTCTGTCTTGTGAATATTTCAGCATCGCTGGCTTTAGTGCTCTTTTCATTGCAAAGAGACTAATGTCCCCTTATTTTGAACGAGAGTTGTCTGTCATACGACACTGAACATTTTTGACAACAAAACTCCAGTCAGATTATACGCTTTGAGATAGAATTATTATGATATTTTCTGTTAGTCAATTTTTGTGTCAAGAAATAAAGTACAGAGTCCGTTTCAACTCACTAAGCTCTTTGCACTTAGTCTGGCAGAAGCATAACAGATATAAGGGAGGACAACTTATTCATCCTCAACGGGAAAAAAAACGAGAAGAGGAAAGGGATCTTTATTTTAAATAAAGTTAAATAAAAAAAAAATTAATACGTTTCTTCAAACGTTCAATTTCGTTATCAAACCGTGATAAAGTACAAGTATAAGTCAGTTTTCAAAGTTATTATAAATATCAAAGGCATATAAAATCACAAACGCAATCTCAATAATAACATAGATAATAAATACCTGTAAAAATTGCTGGATCTCCACAACACGGAAAGCCGAGAGTAAAAGACCGACCGTAAATCACTGAGTCAGGGCACTTCACAACTACCCTAAAGTCACTCGTCTTCTTCTTTTTTTCCTTTCGGCTTTTCCCCTTTTAGGTGTCGCCGCCTCGGATCCTCTGTCTCCATATTACTCTGCATCCTCTTCAGTTAGACGAGGTGCTCTCACATCTTCTCTCACTGCATCCATGAATCTCCTCTTAGGCCTTCCTCTCTTTCTTCTTCCCGATGGTTCCATACCTAACCTAACATCCTCCTCCCTCCTCTTTCCTCGTCTCTCCTCATCACATGCCCGAACCACTTTAACCTTGTCTCCTTGGTATTATTCCCAAACTGTTCCACATGTGTCGTACTTTTTATATATTAATTTCTGATCTTATCCTTTGCAGTTACCCCCAGTGACATCCTCATCTCTGCCACCTCTATTTCTGCCTCTTGCCTCTTGGTTAGAGATACTCTCTCCACACCATACAGCATGCCTGGTCTTCCTGCCACCCTATAAGCCTTCCCCTACAAAGTCGCGGATATTCTTTTGTCACAGATCCCTCTCGACACTCATCCCCAGCCGTTCCACCCAAGCTTGTATTCTGTTCCTCACCTCCCTATCGCACCCACCGTCGCTTTGCACCGTTGATCCCGAATATTTAAAATCATCCACCCTTTTTCACTTCTGTGCCTTCCATTCGCACTACATTTCTATCATCCCTCTCGCCCACACACATGCACTGTCTTACTTCGGCTGACTCTCATACCCCTGCTCTCTACTGCACGTCGCCATCTTTCCAGGTTAGTCTCAACCTCCTCTCTAGTATCTCCACAGATCACTATGTCATCGGCCAATAACATAGATCGTGGAGGCTCCTGTCTAATACTATCTGTCATTCTGTCCATAATTATTGCAAATAGGGAAGGGCCTAAAGTCGATCCCTGTTGCAATCCCACCTCTGCACCAAACCATTCCGTTGTTCCGACCGCACACCTCACTGCTGTTACACTGTTCTCGTACATATCCTGCATTACACTCACTTCTTATTCATGTCATACCACAATTCGTCTCTTACGCCTTCTCTAGGTCCACAAACACACAATGCAGCTCTTTCTGGCCTTTCCTATATTTTTCTATCAACATTCGCAAAGCAAACATGGCATATGATGTACTTCTATCAGGCACGAATCCATACAGTTGTCCACTTAGTTTAGCTTTTACACTCTTTCCCAGATCTTCAGACTATGACTTAGCAGTTTTATTCCATGATAGTTTGTGCAACTTTGCGAATCTCCCTTGTTCTTGAAGATGGGCACCAGATTGCTCTTTCTCCACTCTTCAGGGATTCTCTCCCCCTCCAAGATTCTATTAAACAACCTTGTTAGGAATGTCATTGCTACGTCCCCTACGTATCTCCACACCTCCACGGGAATATCACCTGGACCCACTGCCTTTCCATTTTCATCTTCGTAGCATTCCTTACTTCAGCTTCACTTCCTGCATGCATCTCCCCATACACCCTTGGATCTTCGCCCAGTGTTTCCTCTCTTCCATTCTCCACATTCATTAGGTCTCTAAAATATTCTTTCCACCTTCTTAGCACACTCGCCTTCTCAGACAGCACATTGCCATTTGCATCCATTATGGCGCGTGCCACTCGCTGCTCGAACCCTGTGCCTGGCCAGTCGTTTTTTTCCACCTTTTTTGTATCCAATCTATCATACAATTCGCCATACGCTCCAGACTTTGCCTACTCTCTCGAAATTCACGTCTACTTTCTATGTCCTCACTGTCTCTACCACTCTTTCTTTGGCATCCTCTTCCTCTTAACGCAGTCTTGTACCTCTTCATTCCACCACCAAGTTTCCTTGTTGTCTTTCGTCTTACCAGATGAGGCCCCTAGCACCTCCTTCCAGCCGCCCTGACACTTCTTACAGTTGTTATCAAGTCATATAGTTATTACTCGCTGTCTCAAAGCTCGTGCGCCGACCTCGCTCCTCTCGAGTCTGCGCAGCAAGGCTCGTTTTGCTGATGATTGTCGTCTGTTCTTAAAGACGTTAAAGCTTTTCCGTTGGATTTCTTTGATTGCTCTCACTAAGTAGACTTTAAAATGGAAGGTTTTTACACTAGTAAAAGAAACATGATACATACACATGGTTTTAGATATAAAACAAGGCTTTAGCGCCAACCACCCGCATGGAATTTTCCATCGCCAGTATTCAAAAGTCCGTTTTCAGACGTTGATGTTTTTAAAACTCCAGACCTATGTGTGCACTATCAAGGACATCCTCATCCTCCTCAGCCAGGACCATAGCATCTCTTCCAGGGCGTCTGGATCCTCCGTCAGCGCCTCCTGCAAGAAGTTCCTCTGCATCATCGCTTCCTTCGTCTCGGACAGGTTCCTTACATCCTGGTGGTATGAAAAGCTGAGGTGGGGGGGGGGGGGTCAGTGTCGGAGCCCGGCACGGGGGCGAGAGCGGCCGAAGGGAGATGAAGCATCAGCTCACTGCAGCACCGCCGGTTCTTTAGAGCCGGAGGTCAGCATCTTACTCTGTGTCATCGCTCTCTGAAGACGGTGCTTGGTAGAGTAGATTTCTCTACTGTTGGTGCAAGGAAAACTGAGGTCATTTATGGATGTTATTTAAAATAAACTCATACTACTGTAATTATAGTAGCTATAGAGATCATTTCCATCTGTCACTAAATGCTACTATTAGTCCTAGTATGATTGCAAAAACAAAAACAAAACAATAATAGAAAACTCTCTTACCCGCCTTAGCGTGTACACGTTCCCTGACCTTGGTACATTTTTTACCGTCGGCACGTGCATCGCATCCAAAGGGTTAAGCGGTGTGGAGATAGGATTTCTGGCATTTCAGAGGCATTTTCCAGGAACGTTTATGACATTTTCCTGTGGATTAATGATGCAAACATGTCATTTGTAGTGAGTAGGAGATCAAAGATCTGTATATCATGTATTACTCTGTCATGGGGCGCAATATGTCACGCTAACGAGGCCCGCCTCTCGCTCTCATATTCTCTCTCTCTCTTTCTCATTCTCTCTCTCTCTCTCTCTCTCTCTCTCTCTCTCTCTCTCTCTCTCTCTCTCTCTCTCTCTCTCTCTCTCTCTCTCTCTCTTGTCCTCTCCCCCCCTCTCTCTCCTCTCTCTCTCTCAATTTCTCCCTTTCTCTTTTTTTCTCTTTTTCAATTTTATTTATTAATTTATTTTATCTCCATTATTACTACTACTACTATTATTATTTTTTTTATAGAAAATAGGGTTGTCCTATTTTTTAAAACACATCCCGAAAACCGGCAAAAAGTGATTTGTGACTTATCTATCTTTCTAGTCTGT
>NW_028234406.1:28766349-28768849 GCF_977035675.1 Penaeus japonicus | reverse complement strand
ATTGGTCCGTTCATTTGGTCTATGTCAAGATTTCCATTCGAGTATATTTTCGGATTTTGATACTGAATTCCGTCGCCCTATTCCTTTATCTGTATGAGCTTATTTCAGTCCCCTTCTTTAGCTGCTAATTTACTCTACTTCTGACCAGTCTAATGGTCGCTACCGACATGTTGCTTTTATTGATAACGGGTTTCGTTCTTGTACGATGTCACGCCTATGGGGTGATTTGATGAAGGGCAAGTTTCGTTTTTAATACCAGATTGGTGATTTTCCATGTCCATTTCCTCCTGGTTTCTCTTTTCGAAAATATATCCATAATTTTAAGTTGATCGAGCTTCACACGAATTCTATTAGCCTTCGCCCTTTCCTCAGTCTGGTGCCTATTCTTTTCCAAACCCGTGGTTTCCCCATCTCCCTTATTCCTATCTTGGCAAGAAACCCCATAATCACGGGAAAACGCGTTTTTTCCTCTATCAGTAGCTGCTTGCACAGCCTCATAGACTCTCTAATTTCCTCATCACTTATGACTGCCGGTATGGAGCGTATAACTTGATAATTATTTAGTTATATCTGTTGGTTTAGTTTCAGTATTACAAAGCATTTTCGCTCCACAACAAACACGTAGAATTCCCCTAGCATTCTTTTTCGAGTCGCTTGTGAACTAAGAAACCTACTCCTATATATCTTGTTTTGCAATCAAGGGGTTTTACCTCCTCCATTATAGTAAGTGTCCATCATTTAGTAATTTTCTGTTCTTTCGCCTAGTCCCGCCGGACTTCAAAAAAGTCCTAACAATATCCCATTTAATAAATGAAGTTCCTCAAGCACGTCCAAAAATATCAGGATTCTGTTCTCAGAGTCCTTGCCAATTGTATATCTTAATAGTGATATATTATATATACTACACACGAGCATTTAGATATATATACATATATGGCAATATATAATATATAAATAAATAAATATATATATATATATATTAAATATATATATATATAAAAGTGTGTGTGTATATGTATATGTATACATATGTATGTATGTATAATATATATATATATATATATTATATATATATATATAATAATATAATATATTATATACATATATTTATGTATGTATGTATATATGTATATGTATATTGAATATATAATATACTATATATATATATATATATATAAATAATTATGTAATATAAGTCACAAATATGAATATGAATATACATATATATATAATATATATATATATATATATATATATATATATAATATATATATATATATATATATTAAGCATTTTGTGTGCTTATGTATATGTATACATATGTATGTATGTTTATTATAAATGTATATATATTTGAATTATATATTATATTAATTTATATATATAAGAGATATATATATATATATATAAGTGTGTGTGTATTATGTATAGGTATACATATGTATGTATATATATAATATAATAATATATATATATATATTATATATATAGATATATACATATATTTATGTATGTATGGATAATATATGTACATAGTGATATATGAATAAGGAACTATATATATATATGACATATATATATATATATATATATAATACAGTACGAGATGATATAATATTAATACAAATATGAATATGTATATATAAGTACATATATATATATAGATTATATATATACATTATATGAATAGCATATATATATAAGTACAATATAACTATATATATATATATATATATATATATGTATATATAATACATATAATATATACATATAAAATAGAGTATTATATACTATCATTCAATATATATAGATATATATATATCATGAGTGAGAGAGAGTAGAGAGAGAGAGAGAGAGAGAGAGAGAGAGAGAGAGGTGGATAGATACTAGATAGAATAATAGATAGATAGATAGTTTATGTATATATTTGTGATTTAAAAAAAAAATTTTAATAGTTTCAATAGATTAATTCACGCGGCCACACTAGCGCTTCGGCTGGACAAGAAGAGAAGAAGACTTAATCATGATTGCGGGAAGAAAA
Source organism: Penaeus japonicus (assembly GCF_977035675.1). NCBI lineage: Eukaryota > Metazoa > Arthropoda > Malacostraca > Decapoda > Penaeidae > Penaeus > Penaeus japonicus. The sequence continues at coordinate 28,766,808 of NW_028234406.1, read as the reverse complement.
GCAGAAAGGCTTACAAAGACTCTCTCACAAGACGCACAAGTTGAGTAATGTGTTGATGTGGCAAACAGTATTGGCTTTGTGCATCACTGTTATAGACTCATTAGGGCTTGTGTCGCGCGACCTGTTGCTAGAAAGTGACAGTATATTCAATCAGAGCTTTTCGTTCGGTTGAGACAATGTATTGTCAGTACAACGGCCTCACGCACTGTTTGGTTTTAAAAACAGTAACGTTCTTGATGCCACCGGGTGTCAGGTGGTACATTTATGTTGTCATATGGGAATGATGCAATGACCTTGTTCGAAGAACTGTCGTGTCAGGAATGATTGTCAGAAAGGAGGAATAGCAAGTTGGTGTTTAGATGCGAGCGTAGAGTCGAGTAAATAGTTGTTACTTCAAGTGAACGAAATCACTTGGTGGGGGTTGCTGTCTGAGAGGAGTGCGTTGTATGGGAACTCGCA
>NW_028234406.1:28746349-28756349 GCF_977035675.1 Penaeus japonicus | reverse complement strand
ACCAGAGGAAGCTAAATGGCTGAATGAATAGATTGAATGAAATGAATAGAATGAAATGAATTATTAGTTATAATTGATAGAGGGAGAACTATAAAAAAAAAAACAGATACATTAAAATTTGTCATAATTTTTTATTTCCCCCACCTGAGATTATTTACAATTAGGTTTAAATAAATTAAAAAAACGACGCAATAGTTTTACTAAACTAAAGACTAATATTTATAGTGTCAGATTTTATGTGAAATAAATATCATCATTATAATCATCATGATTATGTATCCATCATTATCACTATTCCTTATCATATATAATTCAGTAATATTTTCTACTATTACTCTTATCATTATTTATCATTATTATATTTTAACAACAATAGTTATTATTACCGTAAATTTTATTTATTCTTATCATTGTTATATCTCCCTATCATTGTAATTTCTCTTATCATTACCATCATTACTATTGTTACCATCAATATCATTATCATGGAAGGTGATAATTATTGTAAACTATAAGTAGCACTATTAATTATAAATCCTCATTGATCATTTTATAATATTGTTATCATTATAATCGTTATTGTCATGGTCATAATTCATCAAATATAACTATTATCATTTACCGTTATCATCATAACTATTACTACTCATTATTATGATAATAAAATCATTATATCAATATTATTGTTACAATAATAATTATTTTCTATCACTATTATCATCATTATCATCATTATCGTTATTTTTATTCTTCTTATCATTAATCATCATAATTACCATTGTTATTTTTCATCTATTAGTAAATTTATCACTATTATTGTTACTATTATTACTGTTGTTATCATTATTGGACATTATTAATTATTATTATTATCCTCATTTTTTAATTGTTATCAATCATTATCCAACTTAATTAATTAACAATCAGTATTTGTATTACTAACATCTAATAAAATTATCATTAGTGTTATTTTATCATTATAATTATCATTACAATTATTATCATTATAATTATTATTACTATTAGTTATCATTATTGTTATCATTTCCATTAACCAGATCATTATCAATATTAGTATCATTTATCATTATAAACTGTAATCAATTATCATACTTAACATATATACATCATTTACTATTCTCAAATCCTAATCATTAATCATTATTGTTAGCATTACTAACCTATTACTACAAATTACTTATATATATCTAAAATATAAGATTATTATTATAATATAAAGAATATCTATATATATAATATATATATATATAATATGGGTGATATAAACATATACATTATTATATATAAGTATATATATATATATATAATATATATATATACAATACATATATATATATATATTACTTATATTATATTACTATATCCATATATCTATATATATATATAATACCAAACCATTTACGACACATCACACACAACATACACACACATCACAAACTCACACTACACACACACACACAATCATAGAAGAACAAACACACTCACACACACACCACACATAAACACACACACACAAACACACATTCCTAACAGTGCACTTTTCGAACAACAGTCGCGGGGGGGGGGGGGGGGGGGGGGGGGGGGGGGGGGGGGTGGGGGGGGGGGGGGGGGGGGAGTATTAATAATTCCATCAAACACATGGCAATTCTCCGAACACACACTCAGATGTCATCAACTTAAGGAAAGAAAACACAACTTAACCGATTTTCTCTCCCCCAATGTTTGCATTTTCTTATTATCATTTTTAGACTCGACCTTACGTTCAGCTAATTGATTGAACCGAACAGCAAATAGGAGGTGGGTAAACTATTACTATTTATTCAGTGTGTTCTATTTACTCATTCAATAGTCATTTTATTCATATATACTTGATATGAATCTCGATTGGCTGATAATACCAAACGCCAATCTCACATTTATTTTGAATTTGGTAGAGCTGCGGCCTATAATATAATCAATCCCTCATATTTAGCAACCAATACACACCCATCCCCCACCCCCAAAAAAAAACAAAAAAAAAAAAAAAAAAAAAAAAAAAACAAAAAACCGTATCTCGAATAGAACGCCTCTGAAGTAGGTCTAAGTATTAAAAATGACATAGTTTAAAAATTAAAACTAGAAAAATTTGAAAATCGTTTCGAAAAACTCGATCACTTCACCTCTCGAGAGTCCCGCATTCCACACTGCCAAGTCCTAATGCGATTGGAAGGTGGAGGTTTCCCTATTAAGCGGGAATCTCTCGTATGAGTGTATGAGGCAGGCGGGCCCGGCGAGGAAAAATGATTAATTAGCCCGAATTGGGAACGGGGATAAGGAAAGGAAAAGGAAAATGAGGAATTGGTAGTTGAATTTGGGGGGGTTATTTTGAAAACAAATAATATATAATATTTACATGCAATCTTATATATTTACTATGAAATACTTCATTTTTTTCTTTTTTTCTGGGCGGCCTCGAAATTTCGAATTAGCCGCGCATTTGAAAAAAAAAAAAACACATAGGCTGACTGATTATCAATTCATCCGTCCTACAATTTGCAATATAAATTTGTTATGTCCTATATAAACAAGTTTCAGTCTTCGTTTTTCTTATGAAAAAGCAGAGGGCAACAGAGGACCACGGGAATGATTAAGAAATGTTTCAGGTCATATAGAAGTCCATGAGGCAAACAACAAACCACACACCCACACATACACACATCACACCCACAAAAACACACACACAAACACCAGCACACACCAAACACTCACACAAACACACACACACAAAACACAAATCACACCCAGTCACCAAAAATAATCTCATGCATATATATAAAAATAGACACCTTTTTTTTATAGATTTATAGTCTCAACCGGCCACAAATTCTTGTCGATATAATCCTCCAAATAAATCTTCACCGACATAAAACCTCAGCTTCTTTTAATTCTTCACCGACCATAAAAACCTAAGCTTCTTTACGTAAGGATAAATGAATAAAAAAAAAAAAAAAAAAAAAAAAAAAAAATAGCTAGATGAAATTTATGGAGGAGCGAGAGAAAATAATTATACTGAATTCACTCAAACGAAAATAGAAAAATAATGCAAAAAAATATATAAAAAAAAACGAAAAAAAGAAAAGAAAAAAGATTACTAGCGTTTATCTAAGTCGATCGAGAGACAACCGAAGTCGTTAGAAAGGTTGAACTGGCGCATTGCGCATAACTCAACACACTTACTAATACAGGAAATGGAAAGAAAGGAAGAAAAGAAAAAAAAATCAATGACGTGTTCAGGTTAGGCGCCGACCGGTAAAAAGCCAAAAAACCGGTAAAAAAATGAAAAAAACCCCGAATGCAACACGTGGGTTTGGGATAAATACTGTTCAGTATTGAAGAAGAAAACTTAAAATCATAAACATATATAATAAAATGCACTAAAGGTGAATAAAATCCTTAGGGGAAATAAATGTAAACTTAACTAGAGCAGAAATGCCATTCAGGGATCTGAAAACTGAGCTTCCCCGTTTTTCCTTTATCTTTCTTTCATTTCCTTTCCTTTTCTTTACCTTTCTTTCTTATTGTCAATATAATGTGTCCAGAGAATACGATCTATATATGAAAATAGTAGCTTGGGCACAACTCCTTAAAATAAAAAAGCTGATACAAAAGAACCAGCGAAACATCTTTAATATTTACAACACAACACTCAACTGTACAATAGATTAGCTGAATCCTAGCATTCCACAGTGAGTCAGTCCGGACACAAAATCACAAATAATGTAAAAAGATAAAGAAAAACTGCTTTCGTCTCCCTTATCAATATGTCAGGTCAGTGCTCCTATTGCAGACTTCCGTTCAACGAGCTCTGGCTTATTACGAGCAATGTCTGCGAAGTTGATAGCGTGATGTACAGTTCAAGGGAGATGTCTATCAAGTGTGTCAGGGGGCGTCTGACGTCTCAGGCTGTTTGCCAGTAATCTTAAGTGTTTGAGTAAAAGGAATATTCTGTATCTATGATATATCTATTTTCTTATTGGTTGGTTCAGCTATGGTTTACCAGAAGGCTTTAATTATGAAATATAAATATCAAGATGAAATTAAAAGGCCACACGTAAAGCAGAACAGATGAAACCTATACAAATAAAAGGACATTCATCTCGCCTTAATGATGGCTGAAGAACGGGGGAAGCAAGGTCACTTGCCCACTTAAACCCGCAAATACCTTGAAATACTTTTAAAGGTAAAGATTATCACTATTCTATCTATGCAGAAATTACAAGTGTTAAACTATCGCGCATACCTGTTGAATAAAGTCCTACATTAGAATGATGGTATTTGGGGAAGAGTAAATGCATTTGATAAATTGATAGCGAATGAGAATATAGCAGCAAAACACGTATGAGACTTTGTTTTCGTAGAAACAGTCGAAGGATGAAAAATTATGATTTTTCGTTTTCGTGGTGGGCGGATAGCACTAGAAGAATACCGAGAAACATGACACCCTTTCATATTAGTATCAGTCGGATGTCGGATGTAAACTTGGTCAGCCTTTTAATTTTTGATGGAGATAACAAGAAGCTGAAGCGTGTAATAGCAGCTGAAGCGAGGAAGGGTCACAAATTTCCATTATGGATGTTGCAATTCATCATACCAATTTGTCAGATAATGGCCTTCACATCATCAGGATACCAAATGAGATAACACTGTGTATCCATCAACGGGGATGGAAAGTGTTGGAATTGGGTCTCTGACAAGCCCTTTCCCTTGCATGTTGCCATTCAATCTTGCATTTAGATATTAGTGGGGCAAAAGTTTTATTGGATCGTTTGGGGATTTTTTAAACATGTCGCTCTCTCTCTCTCTCTCCCCTCTCTCTCCTCTCTCTCCCTCCTCCTCTTTTCCCCTCTCCTCTTTCTCTTGCTCCTCTCTTCTCTTCTCTTTCTCTCCTCACTTTCCTCCCCTCTCTCTCTCTCCCCTTTTCTCTCTCTCTCTCTCCTCTCTCTCCCTCTCTCTCTCTCCCTCTTTTCCTCTCTCTTCTCTCTTTTCCTCCTCTCCCCTCCTCTCTCGCTCTCTCTCTCTCTCCTCTCTCTCCCTCTCTCTCCTTTCTCTCTTTCCTTTCACTCATTCTCTTCATTCCTCCTCTCTCTCTCTCTCCCCTCACTCTCCCTCTCTTTTTCTCTCTCTCTTCTCCCCCTCTCTCTCTCTCCTCTCCCCCTCTCTCTCTCTCCTCTCCTCCTCTCCCCCTCTCTCTCTCTCCTATCCTCCTCTCCCCCTCTCTCTCTCTCCTATCCTCCTCTCCCCCTCTCTCTCTCTCCTATCCTCCTCTCCCCCTCTCTCTCTCTCTCTCCTCTTCCTCTCCTTTCTCCTCCTCTCCCTCCTCTCTCTCTCCTCTCTCTCTCTCCTCTCCCCTCCTCCTCTCTCTCTCTCCCCTCCTCCCTCCTCTCCCTCTCTGTCTCTCCTCTCTTCTCTCTCTCTCTCTTCTCTCTCTCATCTCCCTCTCTCTCCTCTTCTCTCTCTCCCTCTCTCTCTCTCCTCTCCTCCTCCTCTCTCTCCTCTCCCTCCACCTCTCTCTCTTTCTCTCTCCCCTCCCTCCTCTCCTCTCTCCCCTCATCTCTCTCTCTCCCCTCTCTCTACTCTCTCTCCTCTCTCACTCTCTCTCATCTTTCCTTTCCCCCCTCCCTCTCACCTCTCTCTCTCTCTCCTCTCCTCTCCTTCCTCTCTCTCTCTCTCTCCTCTCCCTCCTCCCTCTCTACTCCCCTCTCTCTCTCTCTCTTTCTCATCCCACTCCCTCCCCTCTTCTCTCTCTCTCCCCCCTCTCTCTCTCTCGCTCCTCTCTCTCTCTCCCTCCTCTTTCTCTCCCCCTCCCCGTTCTCTCTCCCTCTTTCCCATTTACCCCCCCTCTCTCTCTCCCTCTCCCGCCCTCCCCCTCCTCTCCTCTCCCTTCTCTCTCCCCTTCTCTCTCTCTCTCTCTCCCCTCCCTCTCTCCTTTTCTCTCCTCCCCTCCCCACCGTTCTTTCTCTCGCTCTCTCCTCTTTCCCCCCCTCTCTCTTTTTCTCTCTCTCTCTCTCTCTCTCCCTCTCCTCTCCCTCCCCCCCCCCTCTCCTCTCTCTCTCTCTCTCCGCTCTCCTCGCGTCTCTCTCTTTCTTTTTCTCTCCTCTCCCCTCCTCTCTTTTTCTTTCCCTCTCCTCCTCTACCTCTCCTCTCTTCTCTCCCCTCTCTCCTTCTCCTTCCCCTCCTTATCTCTCTCTCTCTCCTCTTTCCTCCCCCCTCCCTCCTCTCTTTTTTCTCTCTCTCGCTTCTCCCCCATCTCTCTCACTCTCTCTCCTCCTCCTCCCTCTCTCTCCCTCCTCCCCCTCCCCCTCTCTTCTCTCCCTCTCCCCCCCCCCCCCCCCCCTCTCTCTTCCTCTCCCTCCTCCTCTCTCTCTCTTTCTCCCCTTCCCTCCCTCCTTTCCCCCCCTCACTCTCTTTCTCTCTCTCTCTCTCCCTCTCTCTCTCCCTCTCTCCTCCCTCTCCTCTCTTTCTCTCTCTCTCTCTTTCCCCTCTCTCCCTCCCTCCCCCCCCCCCCCTCTCTCTCTCATCCCCTCCCCCCACCTCCTTTCTCACTCTCTCCCCTCTCCTCTTCTTCTTTTTCTCTCTCTCATCACTCTCTCTCTCTCTTCTCTCCCCTTTTCTCTCTCTCTCTCTCTCCCCCTTTTCTCTCTCACTCCCTCTCTCTCTCTCTCCCTCTCTCTCTCTCTCTCTCTCTCTCTCTCTCTCTCTCTCTCCCTTCCCTCTCTCTCCTCCCTCTCTCTCTCTCTCCCCTCTCCCTCCCCTCTCTCTCCCCTCTCCCTCCCTCTCTCTCTCCCTTCCCCCTCCCCTCTCTCTCCCCTCTCCCCTCTCCCCCCTCCCCCTTTATCTCTCTCTCTCTCTCTCTCCCCTCTTTCCCCCCCCCCTCCTCTCTCTTCGCCCCTCTCCCCCCCCCCCCCTCTCTCTCTCTCTCTCTTTCTCTCCTTTCTCTCTCTCCCTCGCACACAAAGATCGGGGAAAGCAATAAGATTTTTGTGTTTCCCCGTAGGGGTTTCCAAAAAAAAAAAAAAAAATTCTAAATTTAACCGTGCCCCTTTCACATACGATAATCTGTCTTAAAAAAGGGGTAAGTACGATTAAGTATTCAAACACCTGACATCGTCTCCAAAATTTTCCCATGACAAAAGATTTCATTTGAATAATATAATAATGACAAAGACACCAGTCCTTTGAATGATAAAAGTTATCAACTTGTTGTTTTTTAAAAAGTTAATAGATTTTTTTTCATTTTTTTTTAAAGTATAAACAATACAAGACCGGACAACAATCTAATACCCAAAGGAACGACAGAATGTAATCACGGACTAAAATTAAAAAACACAAAAATACTGTGCAAAAGGGAATAAAGTAAGCACTGTGAAAAAAACCCGTAATTTTGTATAATATAGGGGGAATCTGTGAGCTGTTGACGGAAATTTAACCTTCATGCGTTATAAAGGACCGGGGACGGTAAATCTAAAAATCACATGCCCCCATTCAAATGCGGCGAAAAAGCAACGCACCCACGAACAGGGGTCGGAATAGCGTTTTTGTGATCAAAAGTCGAATATCGATTAAAATTTAAATTTTATTTGATATCTGCGTGCGGGATAAAGCATCTTCGAATATAAACTTAAAAATGAAGATTAATTCATTCTTCATATGTCCATTATTTTAATTTTATGTACATTTTAAATGTACAAATAATAGTCTACGAAAATTGACCAATAATTGTAAAAATTTGTAGAGAAAGTCCTTTTGAATTTGATCATAAAACGATTTAATATTATCACACCTAGTACTTATTCATAAGTTTCATAGGGGACTGATTTTGGCTGCCCAACTCTGCTCTTTTGGGATTCATTAAACAAACAGAAGCAATGTGTGAAAGTTTTCCCCAAACCCCTGCAACGGATTTTAAACATTTCAACGAAATTTCCCCCCTTTTTCTCCCCCACCAATTCGAGGGGGGCCCGGGATCAAAACATTCTTGATTTTTGAATTTGATAGAGTATTTCCCTTTTATTGGCTGGGGAATAACGATTGTTTTAGCTTTGTTCTAGATATATTCGTATAAATATGAGGGGAAAAAAAATTTCATAAAAATTATTCCGACACACAACTATGATTTCTTTATCTTATTTTTAATAAAAACCCTTAAAATAAAGCAATTTTTTAGAGGTAATTTTATATTTATCTAAATTAGCGTATTTATTTTAATTCGCAGAGCTGTTGATGGGGGAGCTATCAAACAGCCCAAACTCTTCAATAAATATTTTAAAAACATTCAAAAGATCATTCAAGGCAAAAAATTTAAACCAAAAAATAGGGAAAAAAAAAGTAAGAACTTAGCAATTTTCAGAAATACTACCCTTTTTTTAAAAAATAAAAAGTTAGAAACAAAATCAAACTGTGCTGTATATTTAAACAACTAAAAACAAAATGAATGAACGCACAAAAAGGGATAAAACAAAAGCAAAAAGGAAAAAATTCAGCTAAAGAACTGAAAATATTCAACGCAAATTTAAAATTTTGGAAAAAGTGAGGTTTAAAAACTGCAAAATTAGTGTATACAACAAGCTCCCCTCCAATCGAAAAGTGGGGAACCCCGAAAGCACCCCCAAGCTTCATTTTCTTACCGAACTCTTACATTATCACAACTACGATCGAAAACTCTTTTCATATTCTTGCCGGAGCTATCCACGACTAACACCTCTCCATCAACAATAAATGCCATTTTGGGTGTATCTTACACATTCCTAAAATTAAAAATACAATTCGGTGAAGGCAACGAAAATAAAAGGTTTCGAATGGCAATAATGGTAATCCGCTCGATGATTTCTTGTGACCCAGAAAAGTTTTCCCGGATTACAGATGGATTCCAAAGGTTTTTTTTTACCGACTTTGTTATTCTAAAGCACTAATCTATAGCTATGATATAGACCCACAAAAGTACACAATAAGCTGTAGAGACAGCCCTATACAGAAAACACATACACACACATCACAACACACACACACCAACACCACACACACTCCACCCCACACACACACCAACACACCCACACACACACACACACACACACACCCATCTATATATATATATATATATATATAATTATAATTTATTTCATATATATGTATATATTTCATATATATATATATATATATAATTTAATATATAAATATATAAATATATATAATAAAATATATATAATATATTAATATACACACCCACACACACACACACACAAATCCACAATTTTATATATATATAAATATATATATAATTATATATATTTTTATAATATATAATATTTATATATATATAAAATATATATATATATAACCCAAAATATATAAATATATAATAATTAATAATATAAATTATTTATATATTTTAAAATATATATATATAAATAATACTTTCAAAAACATATAAATATACAAACCCAAAACCGTGAACGATTTTAGGTATCCCTATATATCTAGATCCCTTTTTAGAAAATAATAAGAGTGGGTATACCAATGAAGGGAAGCAAAAATAATATAGTAAAAAGGGTGTAACTGTTCGTTTATATAAGTGCAAGGGGAGATCAAGCAATCAAGCAACACACAAACCACACATTGAAAGTCTCAGAAACACCATGATCAACAAGTTTTCCCAAGTACCCAGAGGGAGCAAAACAAGATTGCTTGCCCGCAAACAAAAACGTTTTGATTCATTTATGGCAGTTGGGGCTGATGCAATGAAAAAGAAGACATTCAAACAACAAACAAACAAAGTTACAGCCCCTTAAGCAGGCCTTTGATGGGTGATATAGATTTGAAATGTTTTTTGAAAGGCCTAAATTCTTAGATCTGATGTTTTTTGTTCAGTAGTTATCAAAGGATCTGTTTATTTTATTTTCTTTTTGATTATGGAATTACATGTGTTTATTTCATGACAATGCGT
>NW_028234406.1:28690301-28692801 GCF_977035675.1 Penaeus japonicus | reverse complement strand
CGCGCTCAAAAGTGGGGAATTATCCCAGAGCTCCTATCTATCAAGCACATTATCGATGACAACTCCCTCGAAAATGCATGCAGTTTGTGCTCGCCGGGAGCGAATATTTTGATAGGAGCGAAAAATATATAAATTGCTGCGCCTCTATATTTGGCCGCTCTGAGGGATCGGGACACAAATGGCGCTAATTCTCTTGTAGGCTCAATATCAGGTATAGTTGAATGTCATACATATATATGCAGATATGTATATATATACACACATATATATATATATATATATATATATATATATATATATATATATATATATACATATATATATATATATATGGGTGTGTGTGTGTGTGTGTGTGTGTGGTGTGTGTGTGTGTGTGTGTGTGTGTTCGTGTGTGTGTGTGTGTGTGTGTGTGTATGTATGTATATATATATATATATATATATATATATATATATATATATATATATATATATATATATATATATATTACATGATACACACACACACACACACACACACACACACACTAACATGTATCCGTCTTTGCATTTTGGAATAAATTGCCTCGCATATGTGTTATGGCTTGGAACAGATGGATTTCCCTGAGCTTGCTTGCCGATAGCCACTATCTCTCGTAATTCATGAGAGATAAAGGCTCAATATAGGCAGTTTTAAAACTTTTTTTCAGCCAGTCAACCATAAGTTTGCACACGAACAATCTTTATGATAAAAATTACCATTTGTCTTATGATAGTGTGTTGTGTATTTTTCCCTTTTTTCTTTTTCTTGTGATGAATATACGAAATAGCGGTGATAATATTTGGTTGTTGAGAAAATGTAGTTATATGAAAATCTCTAATTGAAAAGAAAATTACGAAAATAATAATATTTAAGACAATTATAGTAATAATACAAATGATTATAGTAATAACAATAATGATCATAGTACTAGTTATGATAATAAATATAAGGATGGTAATAATATTAATTATGATTCATGATAATAATGATGCTGATAATGATTATAACGATGACATTGACAATGCTTTTGACTATGATAATGATAGTAATAACGATGATAATTATAGAAATTATGAAGATAATGAATAAAGTAATGAATATAATAACAACAACAATGGCAATGATGATCATAGCAAAATGATTACATTGATGACGATGGTGTCCAGAATGAGAGTAATAAAAGGGTGATGATAATAAACACGTTTAAGCAAAACATACACACGCGACCTCATATACTTGAATACCGACATAAACAACGGAAAAAAGGGAAGAACTAACAGAAATCTTGGAAGAAACAGACTTCGGATGCTGCCTCTTGCTAAGTGAACCACTCAGACACAAACGCACCGAGAAGCCGCTCCTCACCTTCCAAGATCTCTACAGGAGATGAAAGACGTTCGTCAGACTGTCTTGATAGCCTGGATGGAGTCGGTGCTAGCTAGGAGGCTGAGCGTAGCTGAAGATGTGTTGCTATGGAGATCTGTCTGTTTAGCTCCTTTTCATGTCTGTCTGTCTCTGTTTTCTCTACCTCCCCCCCTTCTCTCTCTCTCTCTCTCTCTCTCTCTCTCTCTCTCTCTCTCTCTCCCTCTCTCTCTCTCTCTTTCTCCCCCTCCTCTCCTTTCATCTCCTTCTCTAATGATTAACATTTAAGTAAATTTAACCCTAGTGAAAATGCCATTCTTACCCTACCTGTGTTCCGTATACCATGCCAGTGTCTCGTATACATCTAGATTTCAGCGCAGCCAAATTAAATATTTACGAGGTGGCGCATACAGTATTTTCTACTTAGGCAGGAGTTAACTCGGAGCGCTTTGCTGTGAGTTACCTTATGGCATCATTATATCTTGCTATTTTGTTGCAAACGAAGCCAAAAGAGGAAAAAAAAGCAGTACTTTATACTAAAAAGATGTGATGAGGTCACTTTACTCTGCTAACAAAGCATTCTCAGTCGCAGAAAAAAACAAGCTAAAATGAGAGCGTGAAAATGTATGTTTAATGGGCTCGACTGTGTGCCTCTGCATGGTATGGATCGAGCGTTCATAGTTGTCCATCATTTACATTTGAAAAGCCTGGGATCTAATCTTTAAGAAGTGTCTGATGTGCAGTAGGTAGCTTGGTGGTTCAAGTCCAATAGAATAGATGAATGTGTAATCGGAATGGCGTCTATTGGTTGGCCAATATCCATTGTTTCTTGGCTTCGAAATAAAAGGTAGAGTTTCCACGTCGAGATTTATATATAAGTAATTTTGGCGGACTTACGTCGACCCCATTATACGCCGTTGTATTGATGTGGTTACGTAAATTTTATATATATCCTCAATTTCCATATTTCTTTCTTGTATTTTGTGTGTTTCCTAGTGTTTGTGTTTATCTAAGAATGTAAAATGAATTAGTTTATGTCAGAAGCACGGGCAGCATTACCTAAAAAATTGTACTTTCAATAGATTTATACAGGCTGAAGATCCTAAGTTTCAATGCC
>NW_028234406.1:28662801-28665301 GCF_977035675.1 Penaeus japonicus | reverse complement strand
TAACCCGATTGGATTCCTCTCCTAATGTTAACGGAGCCCATCTCGGGGAGTCGATCGCTCGTCCTCCACTCAGGAAGGAATTACTGGATCGCGACGTCGGCCTCCAAGGTCCACCAATTGTGCTGTGCCCTTGATACTTGATATTGTCTGTACTGATAGCGTTGACACTCATTTGATGTCCTTACCTAATCGACACTGTCCTTGATACTTGATATTGTCTGTACTGATAGCGTTGACACTCATTTGATGTCCTTACCCAATCGGCGCTGTCTTTGAAGCAAAATTGCAACATTATCTACAAGGAAAGATCATAATAGTGCTGCTTTGAAGCGTATTATTGTTATTGATGGTTCGTTTGCATCTTCTTGCCATAAAGATGTTGTTGTTGTAATCGTTATTATCATTATTTACAACATTATTACAATTATTACTATCATTACTTTTATATTACAATTATCACTATTATTGTATTTCTCATCATTATTCTCATTACTATTATTACTATGATAACGATTACTATTATTATTACTATGATAACGATTACTATTATTATTACTATTGTTGTTTTTATTATTATTACTTTTACTATCATCATTATTATTATTATTTTATCATTATTATTATTAGTAGTAGTAGTAGTAGTAGTATTTTTATTATTATTGTTATTGTTATTATTATTATTATTATTATTATTATTATTATTACTATTGTTATTACTGTTATTTTTATTATTATTATAACCTTTATTATTATTGCTATTATTATAATCATTATCATTATTATTATTATTATCATTATTATTATTATTATTATTATTATTATTATTATTATTATTATTATTATTATTATTATTATTATCATTATTATTATAATCATTATCATTACCATCATCATCATTATTCTTATCATTATTATTATTACGATTATTGTTATTGTTATTATTATTATCATCATCATCGTTATCATCAATACTACTACTATTATTGATATTATCATCATCGTGTTTTTATTATTACTATTATTCTTAATCATTATCATTAATCATTATCAGTTATTATTGTTATTATTATCATTATTATCATCATCATAATCATCATCATTATTAATATTATCATAATCATTGTTATTATTATTATCATTACTGTCATTATTGTTATTAACATTAACATTATTATCATTTCTATATTTATCTTTGATATTATTATTATTATCATTATTGTTTTTATCATTAATAGTATTACTTTTACTATTATTATTATTATTATCATTATTGTTATTGTTATTATTATCATTATCATTGTTGTATATTAGTAGTAGTAGTATTGCTATGACTATTATTTCCATTAATATCATCATATTATCTATGTTATTTTCTATTATTGTTATCATTATTATCAATATCATCATTATCATTATTGTTATTATTATAATTTTCATTTCTATTAGAATTATTGGTGTTATCAGTATTATGATTACCATATTATTATTATTATTATTATCATTATTATGTCCGTGGGGTTCTAAGGCTTTAAAGCTAAAATATTCCATACATAGTAGGTTCTTGTTGAATTGGTAGCGTTCAGAAATCAATTGATTACCCTTGATTGAGTCAATTGTTGGCAGTATCTTACCAGAATCAAGTTGACATAATATGAAAACAAACATAAAACAGATTTTTTTTTTCATTAATGTTCCTTAGTATTATGATATTATGTCTTGTATAACTTATAAAAAACTAGATCATATTTGTAATATAAAAAAAAAATCGAGCTCCTATGCAAAAACAAATACAGTCAGGAAATTAAACTTTACTTTTATCATCATTACATTTTACTATTATTAACCGGCCGGTTAATAATAATAAAAAAAAAAAAACTACACAAATATATCACTCAACGCGACTTATATATATATATATATATATATATATATATATATATATATATATATATATATTATATATATATATATATATATATATTACATTATTAGCATCATTTGAATAAAATAAAATTTATATATAGATTTAAGATAAAGGTCACAAAAATCACACATCATCCTCAGAATACACTAAAACTGAGAAAAGTATTTACTCATAATGCAATACTTTGAAAAAAAAAAAAAAAAGTGATGGTAAAAAAATATGTAAAACTATTCTTCAAAGAAAAGTAACTAAAATGGGGAAAAGTAACAAAGAATTTAGGGTCAAAATTAATAATTAAAAATAGCATAATAAGCTAAGAACCTTAAAGCATAAAAAAAGTCGCAAATGAATAGCAGCCTCGAGAAGTACAGAGTGAACGGGAAAAGTCAAACAAAAGCGATTAAAACGAACAAAACGTGAGAAAACGGCAAACGAAAAGAACATGAGGGTGCAGGCGAAGACCAAGCAGCAAGACATAACGTGCGACACTACGGGAGATGACCGGGAGATGTGAGGCTGCGAGATGCCACCTTACAATATTATTATTACGTAGCGGGGAAAAAAGAGTGTTTCACT
>NW_028234406.1:28630301-28632801 GCF_977035675.1 Penaeus japonicus | reverse complement strand
TTATGGGTTTTATTTATTATACACACGACTTATGGGTACTGATACTTTAGTTTTTTAAGTTTTATGATTTATAACTGCAATTTGATTTACTGACACGTTTGTGTGTACGTGTACGCCCACGTATATAAATGAATGCCTGTTAATTGCAGCATGCATAACTATGAGTGTTATGTCAGAAACGGTAGCTTGGCGAATGCAATATCTGTCGTACTGATTTTGAACATGACTGAATATTCTGTTGTATAAAGATATACGATGCTCATGCATATAATTTAAAAAATATATACCTACGTAGTTTTGAAGGTGTAACATCTTTTTCCAGTCGTCTTTAAATACTAGTTATTCTCGATTAACCATCTTACTCCTATGCACTGCTGACTGAATACCTCCATGCGACATTTCCTATTCTACGTGTTAATCACATCTTTAAACAAAGCAAAAGGACTGAATATAATCGTTTCCATATCAGCACTTCAAATGGGAAATTAATATGTGTTTGCTAACTTTCTCTTCATTTATACTTCATGTTTGAACTGACTGATGCTGACAGCATAACTTATATTCAAGACCAATAGACATGTCAGAGTGAGTCTTGTGTGATTAATAACGAGTGTCCGATCAACATCGCGAGCCATAATCCGATCTGATCCAGACATATCATCCACTAAATCCTTGCTGGAGTTTAGTTACTAAAGGATCGTTCACTCAAGTGGTATTCCACGCATTTGCGTCTCGTCCGGAAATGCAGGTTTCATGATCATAATAAACCAAAGAAAAATTGTCATTACATGTGCTTGCATGATTCGGATGAATGTTTTTATCCTTGTCAAATACGAAGAGAAATTAGTGAACTTAATTTTCTTAATAAAAGAAGGAGAAGAAAAATGCTTATGTGTTCATATCATAATCAACGCCTTTTTTTCAAAGAATACATGAGGAAAGTGAGCCCCCCCAAAGAATTCATGCCAAATTCATTCAAAGAAGTCCTGCAAACATTTAGCTTCAAGGCAAATTCCAGAACACATTCAGTCCTGTGGAGTCCCGCCGCTCCCTCTTATCTAATGCCAGTCTCGCTAGAGAATTTAATTCAATTCGAATCGAAGACTTGAAAGGAGTCAGAATCCAAATCATTTGTCTTACAATAGGATGGGAACCTTAAGGATCCCTTGTGAAAGAGACAGGAATAAATCCATTATCACTCATCTTATAAGAGGAATCTTAGCCATCATTAATATATATGTATATATATATATATATATGTATATATATATATATATATATATATATATATATATATATATTATATATATATATATATATATAATATTATATATATATATATATATATATATATATATATATATATATTATATATATATATATATATATATATATATATATAATATATATATATATATATATATATATATATATATTACGTGTCTTATAATCGGATATCAAAGGTTCAGGCAGTCTTATCACATCCTTCAAGATTCCGGAGGCTTTCGTGAATCGTATCTTATCCAGCCATTCACCCGAATTCTAAAACAATGGAGAATAATTTCTGAAGATAAGTCAGGACCGGATCCAAAATCCGAAGATGTGAGTTACAAATAGAACTGTTTAATGCATTAAATAACGTCGTTATGATCATCATTATCGGTGTTATTATTGTCAGTAATATCATAGTTCTTTGATTTATTATGAATGTCATAGCTGTATATTCTCAAAACGTTTTTAAGGGCGACAAGAGGAATAAAACCGAACTGGAAAATAAAAATAGGAAGAACTAGAGATAGACTATTAACGAAATTTTGTCATCATATTTGTTATTGTTTTTTATTACTTTTATCATAATCATTATTGTCCTTGTAATTGCAGTTGCTGTTATCATTTAAGTTTCATCATTATTATCATTATTACTATCATCATTATCTTTATTATCTTTATTTTTTGTAGTAGTGTATTATCATTGTTATTATTAATATTATCAGTATTATCATCATTCGTTTTCTTACTAATACTATTACTATCGTTATCATCAATATTGTTATCATCCTTATTATTATAAGAATTATCATTTCTAATCATTATTATTAATATCATTATCATCATCATCATCATCATTATTATTATTATTATTATTATTATTATTATTATTATCATTATTATTATTATTGTCATATATTCTTTTGATTAGCTTTTTATAAGATCAAACACCGGGTCCCCGCTCCCAGCGACCTAGGGTGAGTGAAATTGGAAGTCTTATATTGCGAGTTCTGCGGAGTGAGATTAATAGGAATATAATAAAAAGTGTATAAAAAAATATAGAAATATAAAATTATTGTATGAGTATAAATTATTATCATTATTATTATTATTATTATTATTATTATTATTGTTATTATTATTATTGTTATTATTATTATTATCATTATTACTATCATTATTACTATTATTATCATTATTTTTATCAGTATTATTATCATTATTACTATTA
>NW_028234406.1:28607801-28610301 GCF_977035675.1 Penaeus japonicus | reverse complement strand
TATCTTTCGCAATGTCTTTTCTAAACACGAATAAAATGCACCTGGCTTCCCTTTTCCTTTTAACTCGATCAGCTCCCTCGATCTTTTCTCCAAAACTTTGTCAAGAACCTCGGTCGTTGCTCAAATATTTCAGTCCTGAGTTACTGCAAGGAATCACGCCCCCATTTCTTCGCGGAGAGTTACTGAGTTACCTCTCTTTCAGTGGCCTCCCTGGGTTATGCTGCTGAACAGTCCTTTGAGCAAATTCTTCCCCTCAACATTTCAACAACAAAAGTTTTATTTCTTAATACTCGGTCGTTATACCGAAGAACCGGACGCTTTTCCTTTGTGTAAATGCTTTCACTGCTTTTGAATTGCCTCCATTTCTTGCTTTGAGTTTCATTACATCTTTCCTCGTATAATCCATGTTTTAGTTTTTCTCCTTTATGTTTACTTCGACTTTTCTTGACAGAGAGAGAGAGAGAGCGAGAGAGAGAAAGATAGAGAGAAAGAGAGAGAGAGAGAGAGAGAGAGAGAGAGAGAGAGAGAGAGAGAGAGAGAGAGAGAGAGAGAGAGAGAGAGAGAGAGAGAGAGAGAGAGAGAGAGAGAGAGAGAGAGAGGAGAGAGGAGAGAGAGAGAGAGAGAGAGAGAGAGAGAGAGAGAGAGAGAGAGAGAGAGAGAGAGAGAGAGAGAGAGAGAGAGAGAGAGAGAGAGAGGGAGAGAGATGGAGAGCGAGAGCGGGAGGGGAGCGAGAGAGAGAGCGAGAGAGAGAGAGAGAGAGAGAGAGAGAGAGAGAGAGAGAGAGAGAGAGAGAGAGAGAGAGAGAGAGAGAGAGAGAGAGAGAGAGAGAGAGAGAGAGAGAGAGAGAAAAGATGAAACTGAAAGTGAGAGGCGGAGAGGAGGAGGGAAACAGTATTGAGAGTATCCCTTACTGAGTTTATAGTGTCTCTAGGTATCTTCCCTTCTTTATTGTATGTGGAGGGGAGGGAGGGAAGGAGAAAGAAAAGCAGAGGAGAGAGAGAGAGAAAGAGTGAGTGAGAGAGAGAGAGAGAGAGAGAGCGAGAGAGAGAGAGAGAGAGAGAGAGAGAGAGAGAGAGAGAGAGAGAGAGAGAGAGAGAGAGAGAGAGAGAGAGAGAGAGAGAGAGAGAGAGAGAGAGAGAGAAAGAGAGAGTTTTATGGGCATAGAAAATGCTGAACTGTTTTGCGGATGCGATTATTGTGGCGAATTTTATGAAATGTACAGGACACTTTTGTATCATTATTGAAAACATTTCTTGCTATAAGGAGAGTTTGATTCGAAATATCACCTGCGGAAAAGGAAAACTTTTCCTGGGAAAGGAAATTGTATAAACATATTCATGTGATGAACACCGTTACCTTACTTATGTATTAAAGAATATCCTTGTATATTGACTCATATTTGTGTGAATATATTTTTTTGTGTGTATATATTGGTTTACATTTACTTGAGTTCCTTCGATTTTCTTTTGCGTTGTATCGTCTAATCAATTTCGTCTCTCTCTCTGTGAGAGGATATGTTGATATTACTAGGAGTGATAACAACAGTGGAAATGGAGAGAGAGAGAGAGAGAGAGAGAGAGAGAGAGAGAGAGAGAGAGAGAGAGAGAGAGAGAGAGAGAGAGAGAGAGAGAGAGAGAGAGAGAGAGAGAGAGAGAGAGAGAGAGAGAGGAGAGAGGAGAGAGAGAGAGAGAGAGAGAAATAGAGAGAGAGAGAGAAATAGAGAGAGAGAGAGAGAGAGAGAGAGAGAGAGAGAGAGAAAGAGAGAGCGAGAGAGAGAGCGAGAGAGAGAGAACCATTTATCTTGATTAAAACATTTGAACATTTAGTTTAAGCGTTTTTCCTTGTAGGTTATGAACACTTCATTTTGTTATAGTGAAAGACTTATTCAAGGGATTTGGTGCTAAGACCTCCATAATGTGTGTCTTGACTGGAGGCTTAGTTCCCTAAATTAAATTCTTACCTTATTAGTTCCTTGCAAACTTTTTTTTTCATTTCTCTGTAACGCGAGTCATAAGGTATGCTCAGTTATGTTGTTTTTTCTCTCCCTCTCTGCTTCCTCCTTTATTTCACATTCCCCTGCTGTCTCTCTCAATCTCTCTCTCTCTCTCTCTGTCTCTCTTTCTCTCTCTCTCTCTCTCTCTCTCTCTCTCTCTCTCTCTCCCCCTCTCTCTCTCTCTCTCTCTCTCTCTCTCTCTCTCTCTCTCTCTCTGTCTCTCTTTCTCTCTCTCTCTCTCTCTCTCTCTCTCTCTCTCTCTCTCTCTCTCTCTCTCTCTATCTCTATCTTTCTCTCTATCTATCTCATTTGATTAATTCTTACAACTTTATTAAAATGACCGAAATTTGTTTGAAATAACTTCAGTCGCGGACGTAATGTATATGACCATTGCGTGATATTATCTCGTATATCTCTTTGACAGCATTGGAATGTCACTTGCGAATGAGCTCCGTCTGTGTAATGAGTCATCATTATATTCAGACAGATACAGAACCAGACAAAGAC
>NW_028234406.1:28485301-28487801 GCF_977035675.1 Penaeus japonicus | reverse complement strand
GACATGAATGCCCTGCTTTACCACATGCTTTACCACATGAAGGCTGGCAAGAATAGAAATCCATGTTAATGTAACAAAGTCTAAGATAGATTAATAGTCATAGATGATGAGAGTCACGGAAGCACTTTCAGAGAGAGTGAAACGCCTGAGGCTGGTTTGTAGCCTTTCTAAGAGCCAGATTGTTCAAATACATATTGGCACTCAAATATGACCCTAAAACCTTCTGGTCCCACCCTGCCGCCTCCAAAAGATTGGTCCCTTCTAAGTTTTTCTTCAATATTTTTTTTCTGAAGGTAATGGTCCTTGCTATCCTTTGCTCATCATCTACAGTGTAATTATTATCATATTATTTACCAATTTGTATTTTCCACGCATCAGTGAGTCTGGAACAACTCAGACAAAGAATGAGCGAACTGACCATTGAAATTTTTGAATAAATGTGTATTAATGCCTCTCCCATCTCACCCTCTCTCTCTCTCTCTCTCTCTCTCTCTCTCTCTCTCTCTCTCTCTCTCTCTCTCTCTCTCTCTCTCTCCTCTCTCTCTCTCTCTCTCTCTCTCTCTCTCTCTCTCTCTCTCTCTCTCTCTCTCTCTCTCTCTCTCTCTCTCTCTCTCTCTCTCTCTCTCTCTCTCTCTCTCTCTCTCTCTCTCTCTTTCTCTTTGCCACTTGAGGAGAGGTTGTTCGCCACGTGGTTACAACGAGGCGCTCAGCTTCGTACCCACGCTGACGAGGAAAATACCGACCAGGAAACCTATTATGCTAATTGCTCGACCTATCGATAACTTCAGTTCAGTATCTAAATGGTTTGACCTCGCTTGCCCTCGGTCACTCCCTATCGCTCACTCTGCCCTCACACATTCTCGCCTGGCAAGACACGTCCGAGAAGCCACTCGCTACCACTCTAATCATTGCTACATCCACGCGCCCCGTCACATCCCCGACAAAGGACAGAAGAACAACAGGACTGCCGCTAATTTCTTTTCTTCCTTTCTTTCTATGCAAAGCGTCGTACGATAATAGTTCGATGACATAGCAGGTGAACGATATCACCTCGGTTAAAACGGGAATTCTTTACGTTACTTGTCATATTGTTCTTATTTCAAATTATTCGGAATGTCCAGACGAATATAAAAAGGGATTTGAGAAAATATTTCCCCCAAAATTCCTATGACATGACAGTGAATTCTGAATTACTTCGTTAAGCGAGTGCGAGAGGCAGACAGACAGAATGATAGACAGACAGATAGACAGACAGACAGGCAAAGAGAGAGAGAGAGAGGATGGGGGCTCTAGCCTAGAAAGAGAATAAATGTTATTCAGTCCAGGCAATATTTTTCTTTTATCGATTCAAAATGGTTCAGTTTATATCGTATGATTTATTGTCTCGATATATTTCGCTATCTCTGTTTGTTTTTGTCGGCCGTCTGTCCCGTTGTATTTGTCTTTCTCATTAGTTTCTCTCTCTCTATCAATCTCTCTCTCTCTCTCTCTCTCTCTCTCTCTCTCTCTCTCTATATATATATATATATATATATATTTATATCGTCTATATTATATATATCTATACATATATATATTATATATATCTCTATCTTATCTATATCTATCATATCTATATTATCTATATCTATATATATATTATATATATATATATATATTATTCTCTCTCTTTTCTTTCTTTCTTTCTTTTTCTATTTCTATTTCTCTTTCTCTTCCCTATTCACATTTTCATATTCTCTCTCTCTTTCTCTCTCTCTCTTTCCCTCTCTCTCTCTCTCTCTCGCTCTCGCTCTCTTTCCCTCTATCTCTCTCTCTTTCTCTCTCTCTCTCTCTCTCTCTCTCCTCTCTCTCTCTCTCTCTCTCTCTCTCTCTCTCTCTCTCTCTCTCTCTCTCTCTCTCTCTCTCTCTCTCTCTCTCTCTCTCTCTCTCTCTCTCTCTCTCTCTCTCTCTCTCTCTCTCTCTCTCTCTCTCTCTCTCTCTCTCTCTCTCTCTCTCTCTCTCTCCCTCTCTCTCTCTCTCTCTCTCTCTCTCTCCCTCTCTCTCTCTCTCTCTCTCTCTCTCTCTCTGTCTCTCTCTCTCTTCTTTCCTTGAAATGCACGGGTTCATGAGGAAATTGTAGTTACATTAGGCGTAGGAGAAAGGCAATCAAAGAAGCAGAAATAAGAGTTCCATCAAAGAAAAAAAAAGAAATAACGGGAGAAAGAGGAAAAAAAGAGAGAGCGAGAAGAGGAATGAAACAGAATTAGACGCGAACCATTTCCATAACAATAAACTGCAAAATATACAGGGCTTACATGGAATCATTATTTCGACGAAGCTCCTGTTTAATGACACTGTTTAGCCGAAGAAAAAATAAGACACAGTAAAAGTAACTTCGGCAGAACTCATCTCCCAGGGAATTACGAGCATCCGGTAATGGCGGTCTGTGTTTGTAAAGGCAGTTAGATCCTCGCTAAAGTTATTAGGTATTCATAGTTACATTCTCTTATAGAAGAGTCTT
>NW_028234406.1:28422801-28427801 GCF_977035675.1 Penaeus japonicus | reverse complement strand
AAATGGCAACCGATGTAACAAGGAAGGCCAGGAACCTGTCAAACCACGAAGAAGAAGAATACAAAATATGAATAAGGGAAAATGTGAGCAAAGAGGAGAGAGAACGGCTGTAAAATAAATGAGATGAAGTGAAGAACAAAAATGAACAATTGCAAAGCAGAGTATTTTCAGGGCATCAGATGTGATATGAATGACTGAATCCAAACTTGACTCATCCAAAGGAAACATGATATTTGGATTTAAAGATTATACTTTTTGGAGGAAAATATAGTGTACATGGATTACATCATCTTTGAATACGGCAGTACTGACTTACGATTTCTAGTAATTTTAAAGGAAGTAGAGATATTCCAAGGCCCCCTAGTGTTGAAGCGAATGTGGTAAACATTTTTATTATAGTATACGTGCCACCTCATATACCGTATTGCATGACATGATACTCTACAAAAAAAGGACATTAAAGTCGCTGTAGGAATGTCTGTAATTGCAATGAATAGCGCAATAACATCTGGATATATGTCTTTTTTTGACCACATACCCACCTTGACCTTTCCTACTGACTGCAAAAACGAGGCAGTTTTTCTTATGAAGAGTTGTGTAGGGTTGCTCGACCTTCCACCGAATGCCGAAGGTTTGTCAATCTATCTCCCCCCCTTCCAACACCACCCACTCGGTTCACCACGAATCATGACAGCGAAAAGGATCCGTACCGAAAATGCTGAGCATAAGCACAGAACCCTTGTTTCTTATGTGCAATCTATATCTTTGAATGATTTGATCTGTACCTCAGCTTACAGAGGCCAGATAATCAGGTAAGCGTCTGGGAGCGCTGCTTTGAAGTAGTGACAACGGTGTAAACAAACCGAATGCTAAGTAGCATCAGTTAGGATATTCTGGTCCCAGATATTGTCAGACGCTGATAGGAAGTCGACGTAGGAGGATATAGGACGAACGCGCGAGTCGATCCTTATCATTTGGTTTTGATGTAGATTGGACGTCCATCTATCACGTCCAACTGGTTTACGAGGAAAAAATACTACCTTGAAACAAACAAACGAATAAACGCAGTATGACCTCTACGAGCTTAACTTCTGAGAACATTCAGAAAAGGTATGCCAAGTCAGCCTTCTAAAATATGCTGCCTATATTGATTCCTCACCGCGAATCAAATGAGACAAATTTAAATATGGCAGTAAGGTAACGCTCAAAGCGCATGGCACCGTGTTTGCATATGCCGCTTCGCTTTTGCACTAATTACAGGTGTTCTTTTTGCATGTTGATGTCATTGCAGTCACCGCACTTTTAGCTGAGAGTATATTTTCTTTCTTTCTTTCATTGATTGCAGTATATTTTTATACAAGAATTGATGGTGAAGGGAATGATTAGAATCTTCTTACGTTGGTCATTTTCTGTATTCTTTTTAGGGGTTTTGTTATTCATCAAGTTCTTTTGGCCCCTTTGGTTCTTGGAATGACTAATTAAGCCACTCGAAGTTGAAAAGGAAATTTGGTCATATTCAAACCACATATTCACATGCATTTACAAAATAAACATAAGAAAAACACAGCACAAACAAAATACAAATGGGGAAGTTGTGTGGCGTGAAGCAGATGGTATTGTCAGGGTGAGACGCCGGAGTGAAGTCCAGCCAAGTATAACCACAGAAATGGTCACACAAGCAGAATTTCAGCTTTAAGTCAACATTCACCTATGGAGGCTGAACAAAAAATCCTAATATATAAAACAGTTTTATTTTAACATAAGTTTCACAATCTAAACACAGATAAATCATAAGTGTATCAGAACAGATTTTATATATTACAGTATATTCACATGAGTGTGAATAGGCGAGAAGACCAGAGCTAACTGACCGTCCATACTGAGCGGGTCACCTACGTTGTTTTGGTGGCGGGAAATCAAGGGGTATTCACACGCACAGACACACACACGTCAAAAAACAAACAAACAAATGATGAGTCAGTGACTAAAACCAACGACTAATGTGAAACTACCACCAATATTCTCTCACAAGACGAAACCCTTTACAATTCGATTCCAAGAAATCTGTTGAAATCTGAGCTAAATACGTCTGTTACACGTCCCTCTCGTTACAACTGATCTCCGTTCATTGCCATTCTAATTTAGATCATTTAGTATGTTATAGACAGATTAACTGACAAATAAGCAAATCCGAATATACATATATGAAGCAGTCTATGAATTTATCATCAAATATCTATATTAACAAAATAACCACTAACTAATTGAACGGAAACAAATGTATTAGTATATTCAACTTAAATGAACAAATGTAATGATATATTCAGCTGAACTGGCAATGAGACGGATAGATGATTTTTAGATCTATTGATAACTACTGATAAAAAAATCAATACTCATCATTTGTATTACGAGGAAGGCATATTCACACTCCATGTGATACTAGAGAATAACACAATTTAAAATCTCTCTCTCTCTCTTTCTCTCTCTCTCTCTCTCTCTCTCTTTCTCTCTCTCTCTCTCTCTCTCTCTCTCTCTCTCTCTCTCTCTCTCTCTCTCTTCTCTTTCTCTCTCTCTCTCTCTCTCTCTCTCTCTCTCTCTCTCTCTCTCTCTCTCTCTCTCTCTCTCTCTCTCTCTCTCTCTCTCTCTCTCTCTCTCTCTCTCTCTCTCTCTCTCTCACTCACTCTCTCTCTTTTTCTCTTTTTCTCTCTTTCTCTCTCTCTTTCTCTCATTCTCTCTCATTCTGACTTTATCGAAACCCTCTATCACCTGCAGTGTGTAGGAATGCCATGTCTGCGCAGGGCTTAAGAGACATCATTCAGTGTGAAAGATGGTTCAGTGCACGAGAAATGACTTCATAGTTTCGCTGTAAAATAGCAAGGGTAACTTTTAGGGCAAGTGAAGCAAGCGGGAAAGAGATTTATGGAGTGGGACGTAGAAGGAAAACTTTATTCAGTTTTTAGTTTTAAAAGATATGGAGATTATGGATATGAAATGGGAAAGGGAGGGAGAGATAGAAACACAGATAAGAGAATGGGAGGGAGAGGGGGGGGGGAGAGAGATATGGTCAAAGACATACATGCATACATACGGAAATACAGACAGAGACAGACAGAGGGAAAGGGAGGTGGAGAAACAAAATGAACAGAGGGAGAGACATAGAAGTAAATGAGAATAAATGATTTCACAAGACAAGACGAGTAGTTAATATTACGATGACTACATTTCCTTCATAAGAGAGATGACGTAATTCATAATGCAGTTCACATCTTAGCTTTTAATTCCTAATTCGTAAAGAGCTTAATCATCCCCGAATAAATCTTATCGAATTAATTATTCATATCAACTATTCGTTTTCATGCTTACCCTTATGCAATATACACTCCGCTTAAAATTCAGTTTAGAGTTCATGGAATCAATATAGAATAAACCGGATATATAGAGATGGATAGATGAATAGACAGCTATATACATGAATTGATAGAAATACATATTAATAGATGGGCAAATAAGTAGATTTTTGTGTGTGTACGTGTGTGTGTGGGTGTGTGTGTGTGTGTGTATGTGTGTGTGTGTGTGTGTGTGTGTGTGTGTGTGTGTGTGTGTGTGTGTGTGTGTGTGTGTGTGTGTGTGTGTGTGCGCGCGCGCGCACTAAGATCAGTGCAGAGACTTTGTTTATCAGTGGACAAAAATACAGGCAGACAGAATGGTTAGATTGATTTATCAAAAGAATAACAACGACAATAATAATAATGATGATGATAATGATAATAATGAATACTAATAACGACGATGATAATAAGAATACTATCAGTAATGACAGTTATGGTAATGATAATAATAATAATGACAACAGTAACGATAATAGCAATGAAAGTTCTGATAATGATGGGACTGATTAAAAACACAATTATAACGATTATTATCATTACGATTACTTTATCATTATCATTATCATTTATATCATCATCCTTATCGTTATCCTTATCATTATTATGATTATTAATGTTATTATTATTATCAATAACATTACCATTATTATAATCATTATATATTTCGATTATAATCATCATCATAATGCATAATTATTGTCATCAGTACTATCATTATTATCATCATTTTTGTTATTACTATTATTGTTGTTCTTATTGTTAGTATTGTTAGTCACCATCCTCATAATCATTGTTGTTGTTTGTCATCGTTATTATCATTAATATTTTTAATATCATTATTATCTTTATTATCATTATGGGTAAAAGGATAATTATCACTGTTATTTTTATCATTATCATCATTATTATTATCGTTGTCGTTTTATCATTATCACAATCATTATCACTGATATCAAAGTTATCATTATCATTCTATGCATCATCATTATGATCATTACTGTTATTACTAACATTACCATTATCATCATTTGTTATGGAAACAATGATAATAATAATAACAACAATGATAATAAAAATAATAATAATTATGATAATAACAATAATAATCACCAATTATCATTGTCGTTATTATCATTATCATCATTATTAATATCCCTATTTTTTCATTCTTCTTTTCATAATTGCCATCATTATAAATATTGCATTATTATTATCATTATCTTTATTTTCACCACTATTATTATTTTCATTATCCTCATTACTTGATCACCCTCATTTAATCTTAAAATTGTTATCATCATTACTATTATGATGATAATGATAATTATAATGACTATAATGATAATAGTAATGATATATATTAATTCATCTCCATAGATATACATAGATGCAAATATAGATACAGACTGGTAGACATACACTTGAGACAGGTAATCAAACAGACAGACAGACATAAGAAGAGAGAGAGGAGAAGGAAGAGCAGAGTCAGAAGCTCTTAGGCAAGTGTCGAGATTAAGGAACCGATGTCACGATTTCGCCAAGAACTTCCCCTGCAGTTTCCTAATCCCGGTGGCGCTGAGGGTGCTCCGTCAGGTACGGTTAAGGGAA
>NW_028234406.1:28385301-28390301 GCF_977035675.1 Penaeus japonicus | reverse complement strand
CCTTTGCGTCTCTCTCTCTCTCTCTCTCACTGATGCTCGCACCGTGTCTGTGGAACTCGTGCTTCTGACAGCTGCTCCTTGTCGCGGCACCAGCCTCGAAGTTTAAGCCTATCAGTCTGTTGGGAGTTTGAAATTATCAACCTCGTTCTTCTTTGGAGAAAAGCTTCTTGAAGAGCCTAAGCAATGGGTGGGGAGAGTGAGGGTATCATTATTGGTGCTTTGAATTGAGTTCTAAGAATTTGTCTAATATTCTTTGAGGATTATCTTATTGGCAATCAGTTAACTAATGTATACCTAGTGTTACCTAATACACATGTAAACTGACAAACATCTACACACACACGCGCGCGCGCACACACACACATATATATATATAGATAGATAGATATATAGATATATATGTATATATATATATACATACAAAGAAATACATATGTATATGCATATATACCTACATTATTCATATATATAAATATATGAATATGTATATGTATATATGTGTGTGTGAATATGAATATATATGAATATATATATATATACATATATATATACATATATATATGAATATAAATATATATATATATATATATGAATATATATATATATATATATATATATATATATATATATATATATATATATATATATATATATATATATGTGTGTGTGTGTGTGTATATATATATATATATATATATATATATATATATATATATATAATCACGATCCAAGTACCGAACGAGCTGTGGTCATTGATGCAATGGCCTGAAATGGACCAGCTCAACTTCAATCGTAGATAAAACTAAGTCAGTGGAGTGTCATCATAATATCTCTCAGCATGATTTGGGTTATGTATGCTTATTTATATACCAAGTTCCTTCATTTTAATTCTTATATATCTATTCAAAGATTCTTTTTAATTCTGTTTTATTCTGTTTTATTATTCGTTTTCATTAAATCATTTAAATATAATTATTCATGTTATTTTAAGATATTTAACCTTCCCCGTTTACCCCAAATGAATTAAGTAAAATTCAGACATACAAATTCTTATTTTAATTAACAGAACATATTTACATCAACAAGAAAGAATCATATATTATATATTTAAAGAATCCATAATATTGTAGCCTTTAACCTAACCCTATCAAAGGAAAATAAACCTAATATATTATAAATATGCACAGAGCGGATCTTATCGAACTAATTTCAGGTAAAAATTTAGTTATTACAACCTGAAATTGAAACATTTCATCAATTTCATTAATTGAATAATTGGCCAATTAAACCAATTAACGCTCGTATCTCGGCTCACACATAAGATAGCGTCGTAAATCCAACGATATCTGTCTTGTTGACATTGATTGAGTGTAGTAGGTGCCACATGAGACCATTCATTATTATTCCCTCAATTAGATAATTGGTCAATTTGTTGGTCCGTGGCAGTTGAGCGTCCCTTTCTTTACCCTAAAACCTATGATATGGAAGGAACGCGGCAATCCGCATACTGCCGCCACCCCACTACATGCACTGACAGTGACACTGACTGTTCAGTACAGTGAAAAATTATGCTCATGTGGCCTGAATTGATTTTAGAAGAATTATTACTGTGACTACTACTACTATATTAATGGTTCACACGACCTTAGTCTTGAAGTTTGACTATGAAGCATCGACACCTCTTTAGAACTCAATAACAGGAAGGAAAAACTAATGGGATGAGTACTTAAATTGAATAATTTACGTTATTTATAGTTCTATTGGGCGAAGCATCCACATTAAAAGTATAACTAATTAGACAATGCAAATGAGTTTGTTGCAGAGTTCAAAACTTTGAAATCTTTCGAATTCGTTCAACTACATAACGTTTTCGTAAATCTAAATCATTGCAATCAAGTGTACCTCAAATTTGATCAAGTATAATAATTGTTGTAAGTTTAACATAATGTTAAATTTACAACAATTATTATATTTGATCAAATTTGAGGTACACTTTCAAATTATACATAAAGTATAATTTAGATTCGGGGACAAATGATCCGTGCATGTAGTGGGGTGGCGGCAGTATGCGGACTGCCGCGTTCCATCCATATCATAGGTTTTAGGGTAAAGAAAGGGACGCTCAACTGCCACGGACCAACACAACCAAATCCTTTTTGGTTTTGGGAAAAATATGTATGTATATTTATATATATATATGTATATGTATATATATATATATATATATATATATATATGTGTGTGTGTGTGTGTATGTATATATATACTATCACGAGCTAACACTGGAGACTCAGCCCCCATAGCATAATCAACATACCTTATACTGGCCTGATCTTCGGTGAACCTCAACGCAGTTGTGACAATGTCGTCTGCCTCCAAATTCACATTTTGCAGAACGGATCGTTCTTTTAACTTTGTCTTGTCTTTTAGTTTTCTTAAAGGAAGATTCTTATAGTTATATGTTTAGTTATTATTTGTGTGACGTAAAAGTTCCAAGAACATCAAAATTAATCAACAGAAAGATACAATGAAATAATAAATCATAGTTTCATACATTTATTGAACAAATTTCCAATCAATTAATTAAATTCATATCACAACACCCCCAAAAAGATCCTACCTACCTATGCAAATTCAGCATAACCTTGCTGTTTTGCCCTATACCTAAAAGAAAAAGGACGTTTCAAACCTGAGACAGAAACAAAGAAATCCAGTTCTTACACAAGAAACATGTGTGCAGACAAGTTCGCACCGGCGGAGTGGGAAAATCACAGTGATTCACTCACCAAGCACCACATCAAACAGTCCCGTCAAAAAGCTAATTGAGAACAAGTATAACTAGGCTTGTTTGGTAGTTTGCTAGTCAACAGCATAGCGTGACACCTCCCCCCAAAATAAACTTTTTGCCAGAAGGGACTGAATGAGGGAAAGGTTAAGCCATCAAAATAAACTAGCAAAAGCTATAAAATAACCAATATATACAAAGCAGAATCAAGGATACAAAAGTATAAAGTATACCATATACAAAATGGAATTTATATATTCAAATGTGAAAATTCTAAAGTGGGCATCAGCAGTCACGTTGTCTTTTCCTTTGATGTGATTGAGATTTAGCTTATAAGGTTGTAATCCCAAAGCCCAACGCAAAGCCCTTATATTTTTTTAATTTGACACTTTCTATGAATTTCAAAGGATTATGGTCTGTACAGTTTTCAATTGGATATTTGGTGCTCAAGAGATAAACTTTATTTTTTTCCAAGGCCATAACAAAACCAAGAATCTTCTTTTTCTACGGTGGCATAATGTTTCTGAGAAGATATTTACTTTGTAGAGAAATAACGTACCGGGTGTAGCACATCATTAGCCCCATTTTGGAGCAATACAGCACCAACACCTGCATCACTTGCATCTATTTGAATATGAACTGTTTGCTGAAGGCAGGAGTCTGTAAAACTGGAGCATTAATCAGTACATTTTTCAGTTTTTCAAATGCAATTTCGGCATCAGGCGTCCGTTTAAGTACTTTCTGAGTAGTTCTGTAGGTGGAGCAGATACTTTAGAAAAAATTCTGAAAAATCTTTTGTAGTATCCAAAAACCTCATCAGCTGCTTCCTGGTTGTAGGAGTTGGGAAGGTCTTGACTGTTTCTGTTTTTGCTGTTACAGGAGCTAGCTGCCCTTGACCCAAGAAGCTCTATGCAGGCATGGCCAAATTCACATTTCTGTAGATTCACTGTGAGCTTCGCATCATCAAGAGTGGAGAAGAGGGCCCTCAGCCGAGACAGGTGCTCCTCCCAAGTTTCACCCATTATGACAAGATCATCCAAGTAGCATCAAACACCCTCGAAGTTGGACGTCAGATGATTCATTAATCGTCGGAATGTGGCTGGACAATTTTGCATACCGAAGGGCATTACAGAAAACTCGTACAACCCGGATGGTGTGACACATGCAGAGATGGGCTTGGACCTCTGGCTGAAAGGGACTTAGAAATAGCCAGAGAGGAGGTCAAGCTTCGTGAGGTACTTAGCCTTAGCCAAGTCGTCAATGACGTCAATCCTGGGTAGAGAATAGGGGTTGGGCTGCGTAACTTGATTGTCCTTCCGATAATCCACACATAAGCGGTATTTTCCACCAGACTTTGGGACGAGAACTATTGGAGATGCCCATGGACTCAAGCTTGGACAAATCAGATTTTGCTTTAAGAGTCGGTTGACTTCAGCAATTCTTTCTTCTCCCCACTGAGACGATAAGGTACCTGTCTGATGGGTTTGGCACCTCCAACTTTCACATCATGCTCTAAGAGAGGGGACAACTTGGGTTGGTCACTGAACAAGCCACAGTACTCTAACAAGAGATTATGGGTACTAGTAGCTTTGTCAGCCGGAAGGTTAGACAGTTTTTGCACTGGATTATCTAGAATTTCAGAATTAGACAAATTAGGCTCCACAATAGTATTATCACAGTCATTTTCACCAGATTTTTCCTCACAAACATTAGGGACTACCATTGCTACAACCTTCGAGTTTTCTAATTGAGCACCACTGCCATCACGGGAATAATACTGTTTAAGTAAATTAACATGAACATAACGCCTTTTCTTGCGTCTTTCAGGGGTTTCAATGATGTAATTGACTTCGCGGATACGTTTTAGGACACGAAATGGGCCACAATACTTTGAACGTAGAGGCTGTTTAGGAAGAGGAAGAAGTGCCAAGACTAAATCTCCTTCATTAAATATGCGGACTTCAAACTTTCTAGCAGTATCAAAATTTTTTTTCATTTTACTCTGAGCAAACGCCAAATGTTTATGAACAAGGCAAATAGCATGCTGAAGTTTACTTTTTAAACTTTCTACATACTGAAAAACTGGCACAGCTTCCCGATCATCTAACCAACACACTTTTAGTACTTAGGCTTTCTTGTACACTTTCCCTGACTGAAAAAGTAAAAGATCTATAACTTCATCCCGATGTAATGTACACTCAAGGTAAAATGACTT
>NW_028234406.1:28372801-28375301 GCF_977035675.1 Penaeus japonicus | reverse complement strand
TGGCGAGTACATTTTGTATAAAGTCACTTTACAATGCACCGGGAAATATTCTTTAACAATAGCAGCATAACAAATATAATCAATTGATTTCTATATTCCCTCACTTGTGTGCGAATACTAAATTAGCATCCTATTGCATCGTAAATACTGAATAAATTCGGCAATTTTCGGGTTTTCGAGTGGATGCAGTCTATTTTGTACGTATATTGACATTTTTTGATTAGTTAATCAGCTCTGTGTACGTTTTAGACGTTTGATATTATCCTCGTAATGATGCATTTCAAGATAATCAACGTACCACATGAATGGAAGCGGACGTGTTCCACAAAGACAAGACACGTGCGAAGGTCCCTCTGATGAAGCAGTCGACCGCGAGTTAAAAAGACAGAATTAATATTCACGCGATATTATATGAAGTTACAACGAGAGAACAGTATATAAGGAATGTCACCACGTGATATCACAAAGAGTTACGATTCAGTAAATGATTGTCTATACTGTATAAAAGTAACAAAGCAATTCTATGTTTAAATCACAGGTGTTCGTTAGAAGGAAGTGAAGTACGGCACGCGTTTTTGTGTATATAAAAGTTTTCATTCAACTCTCCCGCCCCGCTTTGAGTAGGTTATCTAGTTGGAATCTATTACATAAAGGTTTTCATTATCATTGCAAGAGGTTTCCTTGGTATTTACTGTGTATGCTAAATCTGTGTCTTACTATCGTCGGAGATCGTCGGAAATGGCCCACTAACAAACAACCAAGTCATAAAATATTTTGGAAATAAATATCTACTCCTATTTCCCCCCCCTGCTTTGCAATTCCCATTAAATCAATTGCTGAGCATCGAGGTCAGTAGTGCAAATTCATCAAAGTACTATTCTATCACGAGATCGGTCAGAATGGAGAATTGTTGGCGTCGTGTTCCAGCCCTCGCCTCTATGACACCCTAGCATACAGCTCCGCTCATGCTGCCAGATGCCGCAGCCTTGTTTTCCGCCGTTTTCTCAAAGGCAAAGACTTGCCAGACTTATTCAGAACGAACGACTTAACAATAGCAAAGACGGTATTTCAACCCCACCCTCGATATCTGTTTACGTAAATTTCAAAAATGATGTTTCGAAGATTATTGTTACAAAGAAGGAAAACAACTTTGATGTCCAATGATACTTTGAGAAATCCTTTAATGAGAAAAGGTAAAAGCAAGAGGAAATTTCTAATCGAATTGAGAACGCATGATTCAAAAAGATCTTCAGCCGCGGTCACATTAGCACTCAATATTTGCAACCGTTGCGAGAACTCGTAGTCACCGCAACCAAAATCCCACAGTTCTGCTCCTAATTCTCGTGATTCCGGGTTCTCCAAAATGTTGCAAACCAAGGGTTGCCGTGATTGAAATTGCTGCAACTGACGAAAAGCACTGTGATTCTTGGTATATAAGCGTTGGGAATATAAACCTTCCCAGGTGTAATTAAATATATCATTCGTAAAGAAATAACATCTATCATAATAACAAGTTGACATCAGTCGGAATTAAATAGTTTTTACTAACATTTCACAACTAAAGTTCCAGTCGATTTTGGTTTGAGAGCGATTTGCGAAACGGACACATGTCGACGAGGGCGCCTGGTTTTGCGTGATACTCGCTGGCGGAGAACATGAAGTCGCACGACATATAATGTGTGTTATAAGGTCGACCACAAATTGCCCTTTCATTAGTGTGCTGATTATTACGTTACCACTACTTTATTATTCTCTTTTGGTTTCAGCGCTAAAAACATCAATAGTCGGTATGTGACCTGAAAGCATTGCAACAACGCAGTTTGAGTTCATGATTTCTGCAACGGTTGCATGCATTGAACCCCAATGTAACCACGGCTTTACAGACAAGTTTGGGGCAACAAAAGATACCATCAAAGACAACGAAGCTCAAGTTCTATGCCATGATAATTAAGCAAAAGAGCGTTTGCAAGAGTATTGTCTTTACAAAAAGAATGCTAACATAAAGTTACGACAGTGAATCTTAGAAATCAAAATGTTAGTGATGTAAATGGAGCGACATAATAACCTTCTTTCATAATCTAGCCATATATGAACTTAAAAATATGTTTCGAAAAGTGACATTACAAAGAGTCATACCGCATTGTAACATATTTTGGATGAATATTTCTGATGGCTTTCAGTATAATAGCCAGGCTTGTCAGGAGGGCTTTAATTCGATGATACATTGTGCTTCATTTGTAAGCTGCTTAAAGACTAGCTAGGCTAATTGCTGATGGATTTGAAACGGCGTTGGGAACCCAGACCACCTTTCTAGTTGTGCTATTGTTGCCTGTTTGTATTACGTGTATTTTTTTCACTTAACATGTAAAACAAATAACATAAATAACGATTTCCAGAAAGATTTTCCTGTGGTATGCAAAGGTTTTTGTCTTCTGAGATTTTTTCTCGGCTGAAAATTTAACTTGTTACTTGACATTACCATTCAGCTAAACCATGATTC
>NW_028234406.1:28300301-28307801 GCF_977035675.1 Penaeus japonicus | reverse complement strand
AATGTATCCATGTGTGTGTTTATTTATTGTATGATTGTATTAGCATTTATGTGCGATATTAGCTTTAACCTCCACCTCCATACACACCCACACAAATATTTATATATACTGTATATATATATAATATATATATATATTATATATATATATAAATATGTGTGTGTGTGTGTGTGTGTGTGTTTGGTGTGTGTGTGTGTGTGTGTGTGTGTGTGTGTGTGTGTGTGTGTGTGTGTGTGGGTAGTCGAAGTGGGGCGGGGGCGGGGGGTGTGAATTATTTTTTTATTTTATTTTTTTTTTTTTTTTTTTGTTACGCATGTGTGGGCGAGGCCGAGGCGGAATAGGAGGGGGCGAGGAAGGGAGGGGGCGGGGAAGAGAGCGGAAAAGGAGGGTGAGCGGAGGGAGGTACGGGGAAGAGCGAGAGGAAAGGGGAGATGGGGCGGGCGGGGCGGGAGGGGGAGCGAGAGAGGGACGGCAACGTAGGGGGCGAGGGGGGCGGGGGGGGAGAAGAGGGGCAAAGGCGGGGGAGCGGCGGGAGGGAAGGGCGAGAGGAGCGGAAAAGGGAGGGAGATGGAGAGAGGAGGGGAGCGCGGCGGAAAGTAGGGGCGAGCGGGAGGGCGGGGCGATAGCGCGGCAAACTTAGGGGGAGAGGGCGGGTGGGAGGGGTCGCGGGCGGTAATGGAGGTGGAGAGGGGGGGCGGGAAGGGAGGGAGAGAGGCAAGGGGGGGGGGGGGGGAGGGGGGGAGGGGGGAGAGGGGGGAGGGGGGGGAGAGGAAGAGCGGACAGAGGGGGATGGCGCGAGCGCGGGGCGAGCGAGGGAAATAGGGGGAGGGGAGGGAGGGGAGAGCGCGGGAAAGGGGGGGAGCGGGAGGGGGGCGGGGGGGGAGAGCGAGAGGCATAGGGGGGGGAGAGGAGGTAGGGAGGGCAGTTCAAGAGGAGAGAGGAATAGGAAGGGGAGAAGGGAGGGCGGGAGGGTGGTGATACGAGAGGAACGTAGGGGGAGAGGGGAGGAGGGAGTGGCGAGGAGCGAGGAAAAGGCGGGGGCGAGGGCGGGAGGGAGGGGAGAGAGAGGAGGCAAAGAGGGGGCGACAGCGGGCGAGGGAGGGAGGGGAGAGGAGGGCATAGGAGGGGGCGAGGAAGGGAGTGAAGGGAGAGAGAGAGGAAACGGGCGGGGGAAGGAGGCGGGCAGTGAGGGGCAGCGTGACGGGGCCAAGGGAGAGGGAGAAGGGGGAGGGAGGGCGGGGAGAGCGGAATAGGAGGGGGGAGGGAGGGCGGGCCGGGGCGCGAGAGGGCGGCGGAGTGGGGGGGCGGGGGAGGGGCGAGAGCGCAGGCCAAGGGCAGGGGGGGAGGAGGGCGTGAGGGAAGGGAGAGAGAGGAGGGACGGAGCGGGGAGGCGGGCGGGGGGAGGGGAGAGAGACGCGGACAGGGGAGGGGGGGAGAGGGAGGGGGGGAGGGTGCGAGAGAGGAGGAACAGGAGGGGGAGTCGGGCGGGCGGGGAGGGGAGAGCGAGAGGAACAGGAGGGGGGAGAGGGAGGGAGGGAGGGGAGAGAAGAGGCATATGAGGGGGTCGCGGACGGGGAGGGACGGGCGAGCGAGAGGCATAGGAGGGGGGAGGGAGGGGAGGGCCAAGGGGAAGAAAAGCGGCGAATAGGAGGGGGAGCGGCCGGGCGGGCGGGGGCGCGAGATGGAGTCGGACGGGGGAGGGGCCGGGGGGCCGGGGAGGGAGAGAGGAAAAGGGGAGGGGGAGAGGAGGGAGGGCCGGTCGAGGAGAGCGCAGGAAACAGGGAGGGGGCGGGGAGGGGGGTGGGGGTGGGGTGGGGGGGGGGGGGGGGGGCGGGGAGCGCCAGGGAAAAGGAGGGGGAGCGGGGGGAGGGGAGGGGGAGAGCGCAGCGGACCCGGAGGGGGGGGAGAGGGAGGGCGGGGCGGGGAGAGCGCGCGGCCCAAGGAGGTGGGGGAGCGGCGGGAGGGCCAGGGCGCGAGAGTAGGAAAAGGGAGGGGGGGGGGGGGGGGGGGGGGAGGGGGGGGGGGCGGCGGGGGGGGGGGGGGGGGCGGGGGGTGGGCGGGGGCGAAGGGAAGGGAGGGGGACGGGAGGGCGAGAGGAAAGGAGGGGGAGTCGGGAGGGAGGGGGGGGGGGGGTGGGTGGGGGGGGGGGGGGGGGGGTGGGGGGGGGGGGGGGTGGGTGGGGGGGACGGGAGTAGGGGAGCGCCGGGGACAAGGCGGGGGAGAGGGAGGGGGGGAGGGAGGGGAAGAGAAGCGGAAACGGAAGGGGGAGAGGGAGGGAGGGCGGGGGGGCGGCGGCGCGGGAGTAGCGGGGGGGGGAGGGGGGGAGGGGAGAGAGAGAGGAAAAGGGGGAGAGGGGAGAGGGAGGGAGGGAGGGGGCGCAGGACTTGGGGGGGAGAGGAGGGAGGGGGGGGGAGAGAGAGCGGTGAGTCAGGAGGGGGGGGCTGGGGGGGGGGGGGGGGGGGGGGGGGGGGGGGGGGAGGGGAGGGAGCGAGCGAAATAGGGTGGGGCGCGTGGTGAGGAAGGGAGGGAAGGAGAGCGCAGGCACGGGGGGGGGAGAGGGGGGAGGGGAAGGGAGGAGAGAGAGGAAAAGGCGGGGGAGCGGAAGGGATGGCGGGGGGAGGCGACTAGCGGCCACGGCGGGGGACGAGGGCGGGAGGGGCGAGAGAGCGGAATCCGGCGGGGGCTCGGGGCGGTCGGGAAGGGCGCTCGCGGCAACGGCGGGGGAGAGGGAGGCGTGAGGGGGGCGCTGGCGGCCCATGAGGGGGAGAGAGAGGGAGAGAAGAGGGGGGAAGAGAGGAATAGGAGGGGAAGAGGGAGGGAGGTAGGGGATGAGGAGAGAGGAGAGAGGAAAAGGAGGTGGCGAGTGAGGGAGGGGGGAGGGAGGGGAGAGAGAGAGGAAACAAGGGAGGGGGGAGCGGGAGGGAGGGGGGGAGAGAGAGAGGAAGGAGGGGGAGAGGGAGGCGGGGACGGGGGGGGGGGGGGGGGGGGGGGGGGGGGGGAGGGAGGGAGAGCGAGCGGAACCCTGGTCGGGGGGGGAGAGGGAAGGGCGGGCGGGGAGAGAGGGGGGAAGGGGCGGAGGTGGCGAGGGAGGGAGGGAGGGGAGAGAGGGAGGCAGGAGGGGGCGCGGGAGGAGGGGGGGAGAGCGAGCGGACACAGGAGGGGGAGCGGGCGGGCGGGCGGGGAGAGCGAGCGGAAAAGGAGGGGGAGACGGAAGGTGAGGGAGGGGAGGGAGAGCGGAAAAGGGAGGGAGGGGCGAGGGAGGGGAGGGAGGGGAGAGAGAGAGGAAAGGGGGGGCGAGGGAGGGGGAGGGGAGAGGAGAGCGGCAAAGGAGGGGGAAGAGAGGGAGGGAGGGGAGGGGCGAAGCGCGGGGACCCGGAGTGGGAGAGGGAGGGGAGGGCAGGGAGAGAGAGGGAGGAAAGGGGAGGGGGAGAGGGGGGAGCGAGAAGCGGGCCAGGGAGGGGACGCGGGCGGAGGCGGGGGGAGCCCCCAGTCCTTTTTCTCTTTCTTTCTTTCTTTTCTCTCCTTTCCCTTCTTTTTCTCTTCTTTTTTCTCTCTCTCTTCCCTTCTTTTTTCTCTTTTTTTTTTTTTTCTCTCTCTCTTCCTTTCTTTTTTCTCTTTCTTTTTTCTTTTCTCTCTTTTCCCCTTCTTTTTTCTTCTTTCTTTCTTTTTTTTTTCTCTCTCTTTTCTTCCCCTTCTTTCTTTTTCTTTCTCTTCCTTTCTTTCTTTTCTTCTTCCCTCTTTTTTCTCTCTTTTCTTTCTTTTTCTTCTCTTTTTTTTTTCTCTTTCTTTCTTTTCTCTCTCTCTTCCCCTTCTTTTTCTCTTTCTTTCTTTCTTTTCTCTCTTCCACTTCTTTTTCTCTTTCTTTCTTTCTTTTCTCTCTCTCTTCCCCTTCTTTTTCTCTTTCTTTCTTTCTTTTCTCTCTCTCTTCCACTTCTTTTTCTTTTTCTTTCTTTTTTTTCTCTCTCTCTCTTCCTCTTTTTTTTCTTTTTCTTTTCTCTTTCTTCCTTCTTTCTCTCTTTTCTCTCTCTCTTCCCCTTCTTTTTCTCTTTCTTTCTTTCTTTTCTCTCTCTCTTCCCCTTCTTTTTCTCTTTCTTTCTTTCTTTTCTCTCTCTTTTTTCTTTTTTTTTTTTTTTTTTTTTTTTTTTTTCTTTCTTCCCTTTTTTTTTCTCTTTCTTTCCTTTTCTCTCTCTTCCCTTTTCTCTTTTTTTTTCTTTTCTCTCTTCTTCCTTTTTGTTTCTTTTCTTTCTTTCTTTTCTTCTTTTCTTCCCCTCTTTTTCTCTTTCCTTTCTTTTTCTCTCTTTTCCCCTTTTTTTTTCTCTTTCTTTTTTTTCTTTTCTTTTCTTCCACTTTTTTCTTCTTCTTT
Source organism: Penaeus japonicus (assembly GCF_977035675.1). Taxonomy (NCBI): domain Eukaryota; kingdom Metazoa; phylum Arthropoda; class Malacostraca; order Decapoda; family Penaeidae; genus Penaeus; species Penaeus japonicus. Next base: position 28,303,438 of record NW_028234406.1, on the reverse strand, counting down.
CTTCTCTTTTTTCCCTTCTTTTTTCTCTTTCTTTTTTCTTTTCTCTCTTTTCTTTTTTCTTTCTTTCTCTTTTTCTCTTCTCCCTTCTTTTTTCTCTTTCTTTCTCTCTTTTCTCTCTCTCTTCCACTTCTTTTTCTCTTTCTTTCTTTCTTTTCTCTCTCTCTTCCACTTCTTTTTCTCTTTCTTTCTTTCTTTTCTCTCTCTCTTCCACTTCTTTTTTTTTTTTTTTTTTCTCTCTTTTCCCTTTTTTTTTTCTTTCTTTCTTCTTCTCTCTCTTCCTTCTTTTTCTCTTTCTTTCTTTTTCTCTCTCTTCCTTCTTTCTTCTTTCTTTCTTTCTTTTCTCTCTCTCTCCCCTTCTTTTTCTCTCTTTTTCTTTCTTTCTCTCTCTCTTCCCTTCTTTTTCTCTTTCTTTCTTTCTTATTCTCTCTTCCCTTTTTTTCTCTTTCTTTCTTCCTTTCTCTCTCTTCCTTTTTTTCCTTCTTTTTCTTTTCTTTCCTTCTTCTTTTCCTTTTCTTTCTTTCTTTTCTCTTCCCTCTTTTTCTTTTTTTCTTTTTCTCTCTCTTCCCTTCTTTTCTTTTTTCTCTTTCTCTCTCCTCCCTCTTTTTTCTTTCTTTCTTTTTCTCTCTTTCCTTTTTGTCTTTTTCTTTCTTTCTCTCTCTTCCCTTCTTTTCTCTTCTTTTTCTTTTCTCTCTTTCCACTTCTTTTTCTCTTTCTTTCTTCTTTTCTCTCTCTCTTCCCCTTCTTTTTCTCTTTCTTTCTTTCTTTTCTCTCTTCCACTTCTTTTTCTCTTCCTTTCTTTCCTTTCTCTCTCTCTTCCCCTTCTTTTTCTCTTTCTTTCTTTCTTTTCTCTCTCTCTTCCCCTTCTTTTTCTCTTTCTTTCTTTCTTTTCTCTCTCTCTTCCCCTTCTTTTTCTCTTTCTTTCTTTCTTTTCTCTCTCTTTCTACTTCTTTTTTTCTTTTTTCTTTTCTCTCTCTCTTCCCCTTCTTTTTCTCTTTCTTTCTTTCCTTTCTCTCTCTCTTCCCCTTCTTTTTCTCTTTCTTTCTTTTTTTTCTCTCTCTTCCCCTTCTTTTTCTCTTCCTTTCTTTCCTTTCTCTCTCTCTTCCCCTTCTTTTTCTTTTTCTTTCTTTTCTCTCTCCTTTTCCCCTTCTTTTCTCTTCTTTCTTTCTTTTTCTCTCTCTTCCCTTCTTTTTCTCTTTCTTTCTTTTTGTTCTCTCTCTCTCTTCCCTTCTTTTTCTCTTTCTTTCTTTCTTTTCTCTCTCTTTTCCCCTTCTTTTTCTCTTTCTTTCTTTCTTTTTCTCTCTCTTCCCCTTCTTTTTCTCTTTCTTTCTTTCTTTTTCTCTCTCTTCCCTCCTTTTTCTCTTTCTTTTTCTTCTTTTTCTCTTTTCCTTTTTTCTCTTTCTTTCTTTTTTTCTCTTCTCTTCCCTTTCTTTTTTTTCTCTTTTTTCTTTCTTTTCTTTTCTCTTCCTCTTTTCTTTCTTTTTCTTTTCCTCTCTTCCCTTCTTTTTTCTTTCTTTCTTTTCTCTCTCTTTCCTTCTTTTTCTCTTTCTTTCTTTCTTTTCTCTCTCTTTCTACTTGCTCTTTTTTTCTTTTTTTTTTTTCTCTTTCTCTCTTTCCCTTCTTTTTCTCTTTCTTTCTTTCCTTTCTCTCTCTTTCCCTTCTTTTTCTCTTTTTTCTTCTTTTCTCTTCTTTCCACCTTTTTTCTTTCTTTTTTCTCTCTTCTCTTCCCTTCTTTTTCTCTTCTTTCTTTCTTTTTCTCTCTCTCTTCCTTCTTTTTTCTCTTTCTTTCTTTCTTTCTCTCTCTCTTCCCCTTCTTTTTCTCTTTCTTCTTTCTTTTCCTCTCTCTTTCTTCTTTTCTTTTTTTCTTTCTTTTCTCTTTCTTTCTTTTCTCTTTTTTTTCTTTTCTCTCTTTCCTTCTTTTTCTTTCTTTTTTCTTTTTCTCTCTCTTCCCTCTTTTTTCTTTCTTCTTTCTTTTTCTCTCTCTTCCCTTTTTTCTCTTCTTTCTTTCTTTTCTCTCTCTCTTCCCCTTCTTTTTTTCTTTCTTTCTTTTCTCTCTCTCTTCCCCTTCTTTTTTTATTTTTTATTTTCTCTCTCTCTTCCCCTTCTTTTTCTCTTTCTTTCTTTCTTTTCTCTCTCTCTTCCCCTTCTTTTTCTCTTTCTTTCTTTCTTTTCTCTCTCTTCCCCTTCTTTTTCTCTTTCTTTCTTTCTTTTCTCTCTCTCTTCCCCTTCTTTTTCTCTTTCTTTCTTTCTTTTCTCTCTCTTCCACTTCTTTTTCTCTTTCTTTCTTTCTTTTCTCTCTCTCTTCCCCTTCTTTTTCTCTTTCTTTCTTTCTTTTCTCTCTCTCTTCCCCTTCTTTTTCTCTTCCTTTCTTTCCTTTCTCTCTCTCTTCCACTTCTTTTTCTCTTTCTTTCTTTCTTTTCTCTCTCTCTTCCCCTTCTTTTTCTCTTTCTTTCTTTCCTTTCTCTCTCTCTTCCCCTTCTTTTTCTCTTTCTTTCTTTCTTTTCTCTCTCTCTTCCACTTCTTTTTCTCTTTCTTTCTTTCTTTTCTCTCTCTCTTCCCCTTCTTTTTCTCTTTCTTTCTTTCTTTTCTCTCTCTCTTCCTCTTCTTTTTCTTTTTTTTTTTTTTTTTTTTCTCTCTTCTCCTTCTTTTTCTCTTTCTTCTTCTTTTCTCTCTTCCCTTCTTTTCTCTTTCTTTCTTTCTTTCTCTCTCTCTTCCCCTTCTTTTTCTCTTTCTTTCTTTCTTTTTCTCTCTCTCTTCCCCTTTCTTTCTCTCTCTTCCCCTTCTTTTCTTTCTTTCTTTTCTCTCTCTCTTCCACTTCTTTTTCTCTTTCTTTCTTTCTTTTCTCTCTCTCTTCCCCTTCTTTTTCTCTTTCTTTCTTTCTTTTCTCTCTCTCTTCCCCTTCTTTTTCTCTTTCTTTCTTTCTTTTCTCTCTCTCTTCCCCTTCTTTTTCTCTTTCTTTCTTTCTTTTCTCTCTCTCTTCCCCTTCTTTTTCTCTTTCTTTTTTTTTTTCTTTCTCTTTTTCCCTTTTTTTTTTTTTTTCTTTTTTCTCCTCTCTTTTCCTTTTTTCTCTTTCCTTTCCTCTCTTTCTTTCTCTTCCTCTTTCTCTCTCTCTCTTCTTTTCTCTCTCTCTTCCCCTTCTT
>NW_028234406.1:28287801-28290301 GCF_977035675.1 Penaeus japonicus | reverse complement strand
AATGTTTGCTCTAATCCGGTTGTTCTGGCTTTTGCAATCCCTCTCCTCACATCAGGATATATAGATATATATTTGTATATGTGTGTATATATGTATATATATATATATATATATATATATATATATATGTATATGTATATATATACATATATATGTATATGTGTGTGTATATATATATATATATATATATATATATGTATGTATGTATAAACATATACATGCGTATGTATATATATGTATATATGTGTGAATATATATATATATACATATATATATATATATATATATATATATATATATGTGTGTGTGTGTGTGTGTGTGTGTGTGTGTGTGTGTGTGTATGTGTGTGTGTGTGTGTGTGTTTATATCTCTATTCATTAACTTCATTGTACACACACACACACACACACACACACACACACACACACACACACACACACCCTACACACAACCACACACGACACACAACGAAATATATATGTATATATATATATATATATATATATATATATATATATATATAGATATATATATCAATGCATATGTTTTTTTCCATCAGTTCCTTTAACAGGTATCATACAAACACACATGCCTATGTCATATGATAGATTATAAGACAGATTATAAAAAAAAGGTTATGTGTAAATGAATTTAATTGAATAATTGAATAAAGCTGATATAACATTTGAATAACATATATCTAATCATTGTTTTGTTTATAAGAAAATGGGGATATTGTTTTAAATACAAAATTATAAGTTTTAACGAGTTATTATGAATTCCTTAATTTGTGTGTGTGTGTGTGTGTGTGTATTAGTGTGTGAGAGTATTATTGCATCATAAAGAACTTTGTCATCAGAGGGAAAATCGCCAAATTCATATGTATAAATAAAATGTATGAAAAGAGAAATATTCATCTGGTTGCCAATTAAGCAGCGATCTGTGCAAGTGACGCTTAATAATATCACTGACAACATATTCATGATAAAGAGAAAAAAATCGTTTTGTTTAGTAATTCATTAGAGTGAAGTAGGAGGAGTTGCAACAAAATGATACAAAGGAACTGAACGTGCAGTTGATGAAGGCCAATTCACGTATAAAAGCAGGCTACATTACCTGTTATTCTCGGTCCCATCCTTTGTACGTGATATTTCCATCTTTCTATGTAATATAACCTTCCATATCGCGCGCAATGCATGACCCACAGCTTAACCCAGATCTCATGACTAGAATTAAACGGCCTCCCATTAACCTCACGTGCATATCATGCATAACGTTTCCCTCATCACGACACATGTACGAAGTATGTGGTATAAGTAATGGCTTCCAACGCCGCCTAATAAGACTCGTGTCGCCTAAGCGTTCTCTCGCAAAGTGAACGCTTATCAAGAAGTGAAGCGAGGAAAATCAAAGGCAACTAGGCGTTCCGTCACGGGCATTAGAGAGCAAGAGGTTGTATTTAAGCTTAGGTTTGGAGACGATGCAGCGCCCTCTCGCCAAAGGAACGGATCCGCAGCCGCCTTGATAAGTGAGTCGGCAATACAGAGTTATATGGAGATGATTTCTTGGGCGCGAGTGACAAGAGAAATTCGCAAAGGCTCGTCCGACACCTCGACTCAAACGAACGATTTTCCGCTCCGTCTCGGGTGGCTCGAAATAGCAACATTGGCGACCCCTCCGGCGCTCTTGTTAACACAATTCAGACGCGGATTAACATTATTCCCGTTTGCAACAGTCCTGTATGAAATTATAATCCCGGTCTTGCCTCAAGCTTAATAACGTCATATTGCGTTACTTGGCCGAAAGCCGGATAAAATGTGAAGTGATTGTGGATGTAATTTAATACAGCACTTTAATGTGTTCGTCTTTTTGTTTTGCTTTGATTAACACGAAGAGGGAAGGATGGGTCAACTGTCAGTCTTTCTGCTTGCTTGTGGCAGTCATAAATAGTACTGATTCAGTCCTACATTAGCGTCTTTTGGGCCCTAGGCAGAAATTTTCAGTGTGCTCCGATATTGATAACCCTCCCCCTTCGCAAGAATAATAATGATAACGACAATAACTGAACCAGAGTTAATAATCACATAGTAATATAAGTAACACTAGCTAGACATAATGAACTGGCTCACAAACTTCGATTCCAGCCTCAACATCAGTTTCGACTTGAAATGCTGGAGATTATAGAACAAATTGGAGATTGTAGAAGTTCCTTTTTCACCTCCTCTCCGCTTTGCTTTGATCTTCTCCGAATCAAGCGAACCAATTTCTCGCGGATTTCGAAACTGATTCGGACCTCTTCCAAACATTCGCTTTCCTCTAGGGCAAGAGATTACTGGGAGACAATGTGTGGATATAAACAACTGGAAATTTGATTAGAGCAAAGGAAACTGAACTTAACGTTTTTAAGAAGAGCGGAACATGGAAAGGGAGTGGGGACCAAATGACACGTGTAAGACAGCATAATGTTTATTTATATATGGTCTTAAATAAAGTAATTAAC
>NW_028234406.1:28267801-28272801 GCF_977035675.1 Penaeus japonicus | reverse complement strand
ACTCCCTTTTATTATTCTATAGAAGAATAAAAGGGAGTCAGTTAACTTAACCCCACACATAAATTTATTGTAGACTGTGATTACCGAGAGGGTATAATAGGTGCTTGCCTTGCCCACGGTCGTTCACAAGTTCACCAGCTGAATATTGTTCAATCATGCATGATCACTTTATGATCACCCCGCCAGAGTGCCCATTTTCTCCCTCCAGTGGGTCGGCGCGCACCAAGGCTCAAGCAATAACCGGATGCAGCAATGAGCAAACGAGGTTTATTCTGCTCGTTAACCAAATGTAACGCTATGCAATATAGGGTTAGTGTCGTCGAGTCCTATGGCGATATGAGCGCCAGAATGCCGAGTTTATTCCATAATCACATGAATATAGCCAGCGTATCCATGCATAAATGCCAGCGTTGTTGATACGGCACGACCGCCCTCACTAAACAGTAGGGCTCAATGACCTGAGTGATTTGTGTCCAAGCGTAAACTATTATTAGCCTTGTGCTAAGGGCATATCCAACAAACAGAGCACTTGATGATAAGACAAGTGGCCTTGGTATTTACTGCTTTTTACTCTTGTGTTTCAGATTTATATGAAAAAACAGTCATTATGTTATTTGAACGATTGTATGAACACACACTCACCAAAGACTCGAATGACTGCTTGATACTTCTTGAGATATGGCTTGAATTTATGCTCTTTGTTGAGCCTTTGCGATGCTAAAGAATGATATGCCATATTTTGTTCTGTATTTTTGTAATAAGCAAGCCTTCAGCTTCGACGTTACGATCACATTTTTTGTAATTTGGTGATAATTGCAAATAAGTGGTGATAGCATTCAAATCAAACGTTAACCAAAGTTGAAGTCAGGTTCATCTCCCAGAGAAAAGTAGTTAGTTCCACCAACCATGTACCACTACGTAATGACGTCACCAACTGCATGAGAACATGGAGAAAGGAAAACGACGAGAATATCCCAATGACAATCACCGAGGTTTCCTGATACGGAAATGAAATGCCATTTCCATGCTAGGGAAATATTTTCATTTTGTGGAATATATTCATGAAACCATGAAAAAAGCTTTTTAACTCATCGCCAGCCCATCGCTTCCTTCGAGAGCCAATGTGGTCCACAGGCCAACAGTTTGACACCCCTGTTGTAAGCGATTATGAACAACGTAAGAGCCATCACTTTGGCAAAGAGAGAAAAAAAAATCTCAGTCTAAATTATCACCATTAACACTTACTCATTAATCTCACGCAGTTTTGTCAGCTACTTATCAAACCAGCTGCACGGCCTTATCCACAAGCCATGCGACCGGACTGGGAATCCATGGTTCAGAATCAACTCACAAACCCACAGATATCGTTCCACCCAACAGTTATCACGATAATCTCTACCTCCTTCCGCGGTTGAAACGATCATCGCTTGATCTGCAAATGGTCTTTCAGGAAATGACGTAGCTGAAACCGATAAGGGGGGACAGTGTCATTAAGGAGCACTGAGGAAGAGATATTGATTACTTTACATTCTAGTGTTTTGTTAGAAGCGATGGCGTTATGGTGATGGTGTTAGAATAGACACATTGTTTTTGATTGCTGTTGATTTTATATTGGTTGTTTACATGCAAAACGGTACCTATGTTGACAATGCCAATGATTATGTTGAATATGACAATTACTAAAATCATGATAATTGTGATATGATTATGCTAATTGAAATGAGAGCAACAAAAATAATCATATAATGGTAGAGTTGCCAAAAACAACGATAAAGATAATTATAATGCTACTGATCATGATAATAATGATGGTCAAAGCTATAAAGGTGATAGTGATAACAATGATAAAGGTAATAACAAATATGATTACAGTGAAATAGCAATCATAGTGAAATCATATAAGCTGATTATACTGCAAAAATATAATATATTGAGAATAGTGATTACAATACTGAAGATGGTGTTGATATCAATAGTAATGATAACAGGAATACTATTCGTAATTATGATAATATAATCAGTGTTGCTTTCTTTGTCTTTACTACCAACGTTAGTGTTACCATTATTTTATGCATTATAGCCATTGTCATCATTACTATTATCAATATCATTTTTAATATTATATCGTTTCTATTATCATAATTAGTATTAGTAGTACTAGTAGTAATAACAATACTAGCAGTTATATTTGTACCATCATTTTATCATCCTCACCATCATTATCTTTATCATTATCATTACCATTACCATTTCCATTTCCATTACCATCACCATCACCATCATTATCATTATCATCATCATCATCATCATCACCATCATCATTATTATCATTGTTATTGTTCTTGTTGTTGGTGTTATCCTTATTTCTAATAAAATTATCATTATTGACATTGCAAAATAGTAATACAGTTATCATCATTATTATAATATTGATTATACCTTTTTTATTATCATCCCTATGATAATACTAATTGTGAAATCATTAATACCAAAGACCTAAACGGATTCTAAAAATATAAGAAATAATAAAGGAATATAGAATATGAAGTGTTTAGTGACATCAACTAGAATGTGTAACTAGAGGGAAATAAAAGTGTTTTCCCTGGCAACTCGATCCCTACTTATATTTGTTCGGGCGGTGGCATTGGCTAGGGTGTTGTAATTGCACTATAAAAATGTAATAAATAAGTTTCCGTGTAATCTTTGTATCGTTCATTTATACCATTTATACCCGTTTTATGATGGCCCTTCATACCGCATATATACAATTGCATGAAAATAAGGGTAATTCATTACATCAAGCGCAACGGGACGTCATTTCTTAACTCGGGCGAACGGAACAGCATAAACAAAAGAGCTCTCAACCACAAAAAAATATGTCGAAATTAATATGCCGAAGTCAATAGGATGAGTAACAAAAAGTAGCTTTCATCAGCTTTTCTCCATTCCCCATAAAATTCCATAGAGTAATCACGATTTTTTTCAAACTAATAGCGAAAAGATTACAATGGATTCCTCGGTCTTAGATGACTGGCAAAAATGACATGTGTTATTGTTAGTGCAATGAATGAGGTAAGGGGTCCCTTTACATGATTTCAGCTTCTAAATAATGGCCTTTTAATTTTATGATAGACAATGGGCGTTATCTACCGTATTCTACTATCTCTTCCACATCAGAAACAGTTGTAGGTCCACTTAACGTATTTTGTTACAATTTAGATGCATCATGATTATAGACAAGGGAGCTTTCTGATTATTTATTTAAGTAAGTTACGCGCTTGCTCTCTTGAAAGTCTTTTAAAAACTGACTTACAGATATGTTATAGTGTAGGTATCAACAGAGCTTTTGAGAGAAAGAAATGTATAATGATTTGATTTTTTGTTTTATCTTTACACATTTCAAGCTACGAGCACAACCGGTTGGTGTTTAAATGACTCTTAAGCTCTGCCCACTACGTGCCCTTGTCGCCTGTGAGGTTACGTGTTGAAAAATCGTGGAATTCACGACTATGCTTGTTACAGGTTTCTCATTTGGCGAGCATATAAAGTCTTTTTAGTGCGATTTATATATATGTATATATATATATATATATATATATATATATATATATATATATATATATATATGTGTGTGTGTGTGTGTGTGTGTGTATGTATATATGTATATATGTACATATATATACATATATACTTATATATACATATATATACATAAATATATATATACATATATACATATATATACATAAATATATATATACATATATATACATATATACATAAATATATATATATACATATATATACATATATATATACATATACACACACAAGATTGGAGCAGGGATGAAAAGAAACACACACATACACATATGTGTGTGTATATATATATATATATATATAGAGAGAGAGAGAGAGAGAGAGAGAGAGAGAGAGAGAGAGAGAGAGAGAGAGAAATGTGCATAAACAAGACTTCAAAGAGGCAAGATAGAATAAAAGGAAACAAAAGTTAATCTATTTAACCAAAATGACACCCCCCAAAAAAAAAAAAAAAATCAAATTCGAAAGGCAGAGGCGCTCAAATTCCCACATGTTGCAACGTCATTTGCATTTTATTCTGACATATATATCTCCACGTACCACATTCTTTTTATTTTTTAGTATCATTTGTATTATAAGCAAAATATCCAGGATATTCCAGTGTTGTCTAGACGAAACAAACAAAAAATTGTTCTATTTTTGTGTTATTTGTTTTTCTGTTGTTGTTGTTGCTGTACCTGTAAATAGCAATGATACATGCGATGTTGATAGTGATAGTAAGTATATTGATGATAAGTATGATTGCTATCGTCATTATTATTACTATTGTTTCATGTTTCATTTTATTGACATTATCATTATAACGTACTGATACTCCTAGTGTATCCTACTACATTACTACCACTACAGTTATATCTACAATCATTATTATGAGTATAGTATCATTATTATTTTTATATTACCATAATCATGACAAAAAACACCAAGGACTCCTTTTATTCAAATGAGTTTATCCACAGACCCCAGGTTATTGAAAGGTCTGTCAACCTAACATGCTGACTCTATTTAACTAGCAACCAACTGCGTCTGACTAGATTCATTTCAAGAGACAGATATATATGAAACTGAATATGAAGAAAATAGGAAAATAATTAAGGATAAAGATAAGATAAAATAAGAGATACAGTGCAGAAAAAAATACTTTGTCTTTATCTTATTGGTGAGATGGTTGATGCTGCTTTGCTGATATTATGTTCTGAATTTCAAGTTCTGTAATAAGCGCAGATGAGGTTCCACATTCATTTCATTTCTGTATTTTGATTTTATGTAAACTAGTAACAGCAATAGTAAAACAGTATCAATGAAGAAAGAAAAGAAAAAGAAATTTTAATCAGAAACAGTTTACTTCTTACATTGTCATATGAGTGAATGTATATGTTAATAACTGTAACAATAATGTC
>NW_028234406.1:28212801-28215301 GCF_977035675.1 Penaeus japonicus | reverse complement strand
ACACATGTGCTGACTATAGATCTAAATTGATAGAGAGACTTACAAAAACCTAGATAAACAAATATATGCCCTCTCAATATATGCAAGAGAAAATAGACCTTAACCTCTTCAAGAAAATCTCTGAGAAATAACCCTTGCTATTCCCCGTCATCTTCATATCTTATGACCCACTATTTTATCTTTTTTTTTTCCTTCCGTCTTTTATTGTCCTTCTCCATCCCTTGCTTCTTTCTCCTTCCCTTCCTCCTTTCCTTCCGCTCTCATCCATCTCCTGGGGCATCCAGCCTTCTTGATCGTTTTTTCTATTCATTTCTTCTTCGTCTTTTCTGTTCGTTTACATGAGATATATTTTTTCCCCTTTTTTACAAGTCTCTTTCTGAGAAAAAATATTGAATTGGTTCAATTATATCAGTTTAACTCTTAGTGGCAAAATATGGAACAATTGCACCATCGCAAGGATTCATTGACAACAAGCCTTATCTTGCGAAATGGAAATGCAGGATTGAGATTGCAGACAGAGATGAAAGGGGATTGTTAATAACGATTTAGATCAGACATACTCAAGTCACACGCAGAAGCATACACACATACACTCGTATAGTGTGTGCGTGTGAAAGCCACATCACTGACAGGCTGAGTCTCAATCGTGCAATTTTCAACGACCAAAGATAAGGATCATTGAATCTAGTGAGAGCTTCGTGTCACGGCATTTGTTTTATAGTCCGTCTCTAACAATTTGTTCTTCGGAAACTGGACATGTGAATGGCAATTAGAACTTTCAGGCATGATGCTAGTGGATTTCTTCGCATCATCATAGACGGATTCTTCAGTTCCTCTTAATTATTGATCAAATATTAATTAGCAATTTTGACTTTTGCATCAATTAGTCATATACTATTTTTCATCTTTGCTTATTTACATTACTTGTGCTTAATGTGGCAAATAAATATACCTCATTTCTTTGGTTTGGAAATTACATTTTTGTTGTTTGTTTTTTTCGTGTGTCTTTGATATCCTTTCAATGATGTAAATATTTGGTTCTGAGATCCATATCGGTCATATGATATATTTCGACTTCAACCTCAGTATATTGCATGATGACTCTTCTGTTGAGTTTCTGTTGATTCTTACTTGATTTTTACTTCTATTACTCCGTTTAAAAAGCTTTGGATATTGGAATATTCTATCCCACTCTATCACATCCACACACACACACATACACACACACACACACACACACATACACGCACACTCAGAATTTCATTTCCATTTGCATGTAATTATTCTTTCTCTCATACACATATGTGTACACACATAATCAAACATACAGACATACACACACAGAATTATAATATCATTTCCGTTCATATATATGTGTGATTACTTTCTCTCTTTTTCTATGTCTCTCTCTGTTTCTCTCTCTCTCTCTCGCTCTCTCTCTCTCTCTCTCTTTCTCTCTCTCTCTCTCTCTCTCTCTCTCTCTCTCTCTCTCTCTCTCTCTCTCTCTCTCTCTCTCTCTCTCTCTCTCTCTCTCTCTCTCTCTCTCTCTCTCTCTCTCTCTCTCTTTCTCTCTCTCTTTCTCTCTTTCTCTCTCTCTCTTTCTCTCTTTCTCTCTCTCTCTCTCTTTCTCTCTCACTCTCTGATTACATCTGCCGTGGTGACCCGACCGCCGCCTTGCAACTCAGCAAACCATGGCATCTCAAGGTCCCGCAGTGTCAGAGGGACCCCCCCCCCCGGGTTTGAAGGGGCTTCTATGGTACTTCCCTCAGGTATAGGACCCCCCTCCAGGATGATGGGTACCCCCACGACAGCCAGGGTCAAGGCCTTCGCAACCGCGGTAACCACAACAAAAGTTATAACAGTGAAAATAGTGCATGCAAAAATCAAATTGAAAAGGAAAAAAATAGTTCACAATAGTGTTGAATTCAATGCTGTGCGCCATAGCGACAAAGAGCATGGACAAGGGTGGTCATCTGTGAACAGATTAGGAAATTCTATAGGCCGGATGAAATCGAACAAGCCGGTGGCATTGTTATTAGTTTATCCGACAGCAGAAACCCACGAACACGACACGGGATACAAAAAGTATGACAAACATTACCGTGCACACGATGATTGAACATGAATGAGAACATAACGTTTGCAACAACAACAAAACGTCCCCTCTCGCACTCACCGCGGCCAGTCAGCCATCTGCCTCGCCAGCCCCCAGCTGTGCTGAGCCATCCACGCGCCCCTCTACCGGTGCTCCCAGCGAGCAGCCCCCACCCCTACAGACACGCCTGCCTCCCCCAGGACTGAGTCACCTAAACACTCTCTCACTGGCAAATGCAACACGCCAACTAATACCAGAGTTAAAACTTCTACACAATTAATACCCAAAAGAAGCTTCGGGTAAAAAGAAAAAGAACCCGAGCCTCTCCGCCAATGGAGGACGCAGGTCAGCAGCAGGTACAAGGACCTCCGTCGCCCGTGCTCCAATGGTGCCACCAGCGGCCAT
>NW_028234406.1:28202801-28207801 GCF_977035675.1 Penaeus japonicus | reverse complement strand
ATGCCAAGGCCATCCTGGGAGACCGCCCGTTTTTTGTCAGTTGCAAGCAACTGAATTTGATGAGGGATGGAATTTGATTCAGCCCTCGTTCTTTCACTACCACATGTTGGTGGTTCATCTGGTACTGAATGTAACCGTTTATCTAGTTTTCTTTTAAACACTTCTACACTACACTGATTTAAGTTTCTTATATCCTTCGGTATGCTATCAAACAATTTAGGTCCGTTTATTAGGAAAATTTGTTTTTGCATTTTTCTTAATAGACATGTTTGTGCACTTATCCCAGTGCGATAGCATGTTCTTCCCTCCCTGGGGGAATGTCTTACCTTAACACCCCCTCCTTCAACAGGTCTTGGATATAATGTTAAGTGTTCAATAATTTTCCACACATATATAATGAAGTATCTCTCTCTCCGCCTTTGTAGTGAGTACAGTCTTAGTTTTGTTTAGTCTTTCCCAATAGTTTAGACCCATCATATTATCTAACTTACGTGCAAAGATTATTTGGTCTTGTTCTATCAACATTATATCTTTTGTAAGATTTGGGCTCCATACTTGGCACTGGTATTCTAATCTTGTGGTCACTAATGTTTTCCATAGTGGTAAAAGATGTTCTGGGTCTCTTGTGTTAAAAGTCCTCATTACCCATCCACTCATAACTTTTCCTGCTCTATATGGTGACCGAAACTCATGTCATTACTCATATATAGTCCTAGATCTTTTACTACTTTTTTCTCCTCAATCTTCACACCTTCGACAAAATATGATCTTGCTCTTAAATTTCCAGTTGGACTATATCTTATGATTTCAAATTTATCTGCATTGAATTTCATATTATTATCATATGCCCACTTACAGATGGTATGTAGATCCTCGTTAAGTTTGTTTTCATTATCTAGTATATCTATGGGTGTACTTATTCTTGTATCATCTGCAAATGATGTTACTCTCGAGTGTTTCACACCATTATCAATGTCACCAATCATAATAAGGAATAACAATGGCCAAGAACGGACTCATGTGGCACCCCACTCATAATAATCGTTTCATTTGAGTAAAGCCCATTAATTTGTACTTTTTGTTTACGATCTATTATGAAGTTGTAAATCCATCTTCCAACTTTCCCCCCGCTTTCAAGGTCTTTAATCTTATGTAGCAGAATGCCGTGATCTACTTTGTCAAAAGCTTTTGCAAAGTCTTGGTATATTACATCAACTTCTCTATTTTCAGTTAGGTCCCTTATTAGTGTGTGTTCGAAGTGTGTCAGGATCTGTGATAAACAAGATCTACCATTATATACATACATACATACATACATATATATATATATATATATATATATATATATATATACATACATAGATATACACATAATACAATATATATATATATATATATATATATAATATTTATATATATATATATTATATATATATAAATAATAAATAATATATATATATATATATATATATATATATATATATATATATATATATATATATATATATATATATACATAAATACATATGTGCGTGTTAGAGTGTGCACATACAGAAGCTATCATCATGTGAGGTTAATTCGGCGTTAGTCATTCGGCGAAGTGGAGTCAGGTCATAGCGGATATCTGCATATTACAAAATATGCGAGCCAAAACCACCGTGCAAATCCGCACGGCCCTGTGGTCCAAATTTGGAATGATTTTCTATTAAAAGGCAACTGCATGAACTGTAACCGAAGGCTTCCGTTTTATCTAGTATATTTTTAAATACTGCCTTTATTGAACTCGTAAATTGCAATGAAAAAGTCTATCCACACGCCTATACTTTATATTACACCAGTCAGCATCTACCAGAATCAACATATATCAAAAAGATAAATGATATTTAAATGAAAAAGTGATAACTAATTTAAAAGTCACACGACCTATACGTTTATATCTCCGAACTAATATAACTAATTCGTTGTCGAGACCTGATAACAAAGAATTTACTCAAGAATAAAAAAAATATATTTTAGTATTGATTCATAACAAAGCTTTTCACTGCAGCAAACGCTTAAGTAAGTCGCTAGTGTAAAGAGAAAACGATAACCGATTTAAAAGTCGGAAAGTTCAAGAGCCCGTATCCCTCCTGCGAGATCGCACCAACCAATCAGCGTCGAGGAGGGTTGAGAGCTGTCCTCTGATTGGCCGATGCGACTTGAAGCCAACACAACCTCAGTTCAAACGGACGAAGCGAGAACGGTGGCTATCATCCGCCTTATATTATTTGTGATTTTTGTGTGTTTTAGTGTTTAAAAATGGCCAGTCCGGCGATGCAAAGGAAGAATGTCCGTAAAGGATCGAGCGGACAAAATATCAAAGTGTTTGTACGATGCAGGTAAGAGAAATAAGAGATTTTATTAACCCTTGGTTTAAAATTGCACCCGAGTGTGTCAAGAATGTCCATGCATATTTTTTCATTCCTTGTAAGTAAATATAAACACTCTTACATTTAAATACATTCTTACAATTCAGGGACAAGATCTGAAAAAAAATCATCATTGTGTTTAATGTTTTACTTTGAATTAGAGCAAGTTATACTATTACATCAACTGAATAAGTAAATATGTAATTAAACTATTTGAAATGATCACATTATTCCATCAGTATTCCACCTCAATTACTGCTAAGAGAATCTCATTCCAATATTGAAATAATGGCAACTCATATGGTTAAAGAGTAGCTTTAGCTTTTAATTCAGAGGTAAATCTCATTAAGTTCCTTTTAGGTTTATGTTACATCAGTTTAGGCATAAGCTTAGATTTACATTCTGTTTAGGTATGTGCTAGATTTAATTCTATCTGGTAGAGAGTCAGCTGAGGAGGATTACTCCCATGGGAAGGAAGTGCCAAATGTATTTACACGTTAATTAGGTTTTCTAATTGTAGTTGACTTGAGAAAATGTTATATTATAAGCCATAGGGGTGGCATAGGGTTAAGGTTATTGAAATTTTCATGATATTTATTAGTTTGGTAAATATTTAGAAGACCCTCTCATGTCTGTCACAAGTAACAGCCTTGTGGCATTCCAATAAAGCTCAAAAAGTAGCGACTGTGTATTTAGAGGTTACAGACATCCATGGGAATCTACTGTTAAAGAAGGAACCACAGTATTGAATGCCAGATTGTGTGTAAACGACATTGTTGGCCTTTATAGAGTGCAAAGTGTGGAGGCCACCGTTATCACTTTATAATGAGCCAATAGCATGGACTTATTACTATATGCCACTATTCCCAAACTCTATAGTCAGTATTTGTATTTATCCTGAAAATCATTATCTGTATATTCTGTGTGTTTTAACTAGTATTTGTTAGACCTTTCAAAGTATATATTGAATGATATAAGGCAAGAACACTATATAATCTTCAACTCTAAGATCCTGAAATAAGGAATATAAATTGGTCAAGTAAATATGTATAAAAAAAATAGAATAATAGGAGTAAATCATGTACCACCTTCAAATCTCTCTGTAGTTAGGGATCCTTTTCTGTAATACATAGCAAGTTTCAAGTGTTTTGGAGAGAATACAACCAGTTTTGAGAAAAGGTACTGTAGATGGTAAAAATGGCTAACAAGAAATTTACAAGAAATTTTGTCTGAGTATATTTCTAAGTAATGAGATAGGTATATGTCTGATAATAATTTACAATTATCTATTTTTCAGTCAGTTTTTTTGTGTACATCATTTGTATTGTGATAGGCTTTGATGCTAATTGTAATGTACTTGAAATTCTCTGTTCTATATGAACCATTCTCTCCTTCCATAATGTTTTTCTATTATTTATGATTGGTTACTATTCTGTTTTCATCATGATAAATAGCATCTTCCCCTTGTTCTTACTAGAATGATGCAATTTATAAGATGTTCACTTCAGGTTACCACAGAAAATGTTTTTGTATATGGCAGTAAACTAGGTATTGAGTGTAATATTAAATGAATATTAGGTTTCTTTGGATGTGATATGAAAATTATTTGTAGTTATAATTTTCCCATAGATATGTTTTTGCTCTACAAAATAATTTTTTATAGGCCCATGAACAGTATGGAGAAGAACTCCAAGTCATTTGCCGCAGTGGAATGCCAGCACAACCGAGAAGTGATTGTTCGGGAGCGACCCCTAGATAAGTTCACAAAGACCTTTACCTTTGATAGAGTCTTTGGGTCAGAATCAAAACAGGTGAGTTTCGTTTTGCATGTTTTTAATGTGTATATTATGTTTTTCTTACTCCTTCCTTTTTTCTGAAATGTTATATGTGCATTAGGTATGAGTTCTGGCTTGCTTTTTGTTGACATTCTGTACAGTAGTATATTATATCTTTTAGTTCTAAAGTTTTGGTTGGTGTTTCAGATTGATGTCTACAAAGCAGTGGCAAAGAATTCGGTGGAGGAAGTGCTTAGTGGATTTAACTGCACCATTTTTGCATATGGACAAACTGGCACAGGAAAGACCTTCACCATGGAGGGAGAGCACACCTCAGAATTCATGTCTTGGGATGAGGTAACAGAAACCACAGTTCTTTTCTCTTTGTTTTAAAATAGAAAGAAGTCTTGAAATGTTATTCTTATGGAGTATTTGTGTGCATTTTTATACAGCTCTTGTGCTCTTGAATGGGATTCTAAATTTGATCTTTAGATTAAATAACTTTGTAAAGATTTTACACATGTTTTGAACTCTCAGGATCCTTTTATATTGATGCTTACATTAGAAATGCAATAATACTATATGTTATTTCAACCTAATACAAATCAAAAGATAAAGGTATAATGATTGTTAGATGTAAAGCATAGGATATACTCAAAGAGAAGGGGTACATTTTAGTGATTAGAGTTATGATGTGAGTTTTCAATATAGTTTTGAAAAAGGGACCATGAGTATTTTATTATTAGTATGATTCTTTACCAGTACTTTAATGCAGACTTGATTGTTACTTTTATGTTTCAGGATCCATTGCTAGGTA
>NW_028234406.1:28190301-28195301 GCF_977035675.1 Penaeus japonicus | reverse complement strand
TTCATGAACTGTTTAAGGAGAAGGTAGGTATTATTACAAACAAACCACAGCCATCTATTTTTTTCTTTTTCTTTTGCTTTTAGATTGACAGTAGTTTACAGTAAAACAATGAATGGCAGCTTGTAAAGGCTATATAGAATTTGGTTGTTACTCTCTGAATTAAGATGATTATATTATAATGTCTTTTTTTTATGTTTGTTTATGTTTGTTTGTTTACAAAATGTTTATTTGACAGGCACAGGCTGATGTGGCAGGTACAAAGGCCATGGTGGATCAGATTGCAGAACAATGTGCTGAACAGGAGCTGCAACTCAACACATTCCAGAAAGAGCAAATGCTGCCAACACTGGAAAAGATAGCCTCTTTGATCTCCTCTCATGCCATTACCATCACCGACTTGTCTGATACACTAAGTAGTAAGGTAAGTACCCTAATGAATTGTTTCTATGGTGTTTTGTATTGTTTTGTAAGTGGTGTAAGCTTGAAAAGATATCTAGAGCCATATGGATTTAATTTGGAAATTTCACCAGAATTGAAAGTACAGTAATTTTGTTAAGGGAGTACTTGATACAGATTTTACTTGGTGAGACAGTTTATGCTTTCAAGCCTTGTTGTTTGATATTCAGATTCTGTAACAAATATAATTATGGGAAATAGTTATTTAAAGACACTTATAATGAGACCTTGAATGATGTGCTCTTTACAGTTAAATGAGTTGCACACAGAATGTGAGAAGAGTCACCAGAGCCAAGAAAAAATGGCCTCTGAGTTTGAAGAACAGATGAATGCACACTTGGAGGCACACAGTGCACGCACTGTTGCCTGTCTTGACAATGCCAATGCTCTACGCAGTGATGTTGATACTAAGGCTGAGGTAAGGGCTATATTTTTCTCTTGTGTTTTTGATGTTATCCTGTTTTCCTAAAATGTTAACAAGTCTGGTCATTAATGTTTCCTGTTCACAAAATTTGGATAAGGCTATATGATTTTATTTTTTCCCCCTCCCCCAGCTTGTTGCATCTAAGATAAGCAGCTTGGAAAACCAGCTTGAAGAGCTAAAGCAAATTAGCACGGAGCTCACATCTTCAGCCTCAGCTGGTCTCTCTAACATATCGTCAGATCTTAGCATGTTGAAGGAAGAGACTCAGACTGCCAATGATAATGTGAAGACATTGGTCAAGAGTCTTGGTGAGAACAGCCAGAGTCATGTCACTGCTACTCATTCTCTGAAGGCTGAAGCTCAGTCTGCAATGGAGAAAATGGTCCATGAGGTGAGTCTGTTTTTACTCATATATGATAATGAGTGAGGTGGTGCATTGTATCAAGAGGTTGTGCAGAATGGATATGATTATAAGCATATACTCATCTATGAATAAGGAAAACTTTTTTATTTATTTTTTTACTTATAAATGTCAATTTTATGCTGGATGTCTTATGGGGATTCAAGATATTAGATTGCTTAATTAAGATAGAAGTTCTGAAAACAAACAGTTTAATGTTTGTACAAATGTGAAATTAAATTGCACTAGTAAGAAAGGGAAGGGAAATATTAAACTATGATTCTTGAGCCAGGCTAATCTCCTCTTCTGTCATTAACCCATTCCCGACGGGGGAATTCTAGCCTAGAATGTCCAAATGCCGGGGCGTTCGAATTATTAGGCCTAAATCAATTGAATAGCTGGCACAATACTGTGCCGCCCGGCAACTGGGCTTTTGAATGCGCGGTACACATGCTGTACCACCCGTCCTGTGTGGGTTAAAGCTGAAATACATTGATATCATATGCCTTACAGTAATGTAATAAGTAGTCAATTATTTCTTGTCATCAGTTGGATACTAATGTGCAACACATGGGAGAAGAAAGATGCAGCCTAGAGTCTCTGGTGGCACAGTATTCTGCAAATGCTTCAATGTCAATCAGGGAGAACCGCAGCACTGCTGAAAAACACATCAAAGCAGTGGAAGTCAAATCTGCACAGGACATTGCAGACCATGCCACTAAGATTGAGGTAAGAATGATAATTTCTCTTTAAGAACTTCAGTAAGGGTTTTAGCTGAAATAGGATTTACCAAAGTAGTGGACAATATAATTTTGTTTGCCCATTTCAAGATTATGATAATTAGATATAGATTATAGCTTCCTTTATGGTCATAACAAAGCCCTGAAGAAGCACTTACTCCACCATGATGGGTTTGTTTTTGGGGAATGGGTCAGTTTTGTACTGCATTTTTCCTTTTGTTGAAATTCAGGGTATTTATTAATTCATTTATGATGGCCTATCATATCAAATATTAATTCATATCACTTTGCCATTATATCATACATAAACTCGTATATTATACCACAAGTCTACAAGATAAAAAAAAAAAAAGATGGTCATCCCAGGCTAAACATCTTAAGATGTGGCCCGATTAAATGGGAAAGGCCTTGGGCATATTCATGTATTTTCTAGCTCTTCCCCCCTTTTTTTTTTATACAAAATAGAGCTTTTTACTTGAGACCAAATTGATAATGAATGATTTGGTTACAGATGGTTGTCGCTCTAACCAAGGATCTGGATATTAAGAATGAGTTACTGGAGGAAGAGGTGAGTGCACTGGAGAAGGAATGCGCTCAACTCCAAAAGGAATGCCAGCTTACAACCAGAACTCTCCAGGACTGGTCTGAGGAGCACCTGGATCATCTCAATGCCCGTGAGATTCAGGTCTCTGAATTCTTCATGGAGAAAATGGTCAAGGATGTGCCAACTGGTAAGGAAATTGCATCATCTTTAACATCATCAGTTACCATATCTATTTGTCTCTCTTGTAATTATCCTACATTATTAGAGGTATTATAAGATTATTTTGTATTCCAGGTGTGACTCCAGTACGTAGGGATTACCCCTACTCAAAGTTCCTGTCTTCCACCTCCCCGTATGACAGGCTGATTGAGAGATACAGAAGTGGCACTGTGTCCTCAATGTCAAGGATCCCTCTGCCCAACTTTGAAGATACTGAGGTATGGAATTCTAGTTTACTTTTGCAATTGAGTGATCAAGTTGTATATATTAGCTTTTATAATTATTCATACATGTATACATTCTAAAATATATATATATATATATATATATATTCATTCATACATACATAAATTTATATCTATATATATATATGTGTGTGTGTGTGTGTTTGTTTCTTTGGTTTATGTGTTGTGTGTCTGTATATAATTGCTGAAAATCATCATTTTTTGATGATTAATGTCTGCCTTTTGAATATTCTGCAGGATGAACTGGGCTCCTCATCAGCTGACAATTCCCATTTGTCAGCTGACTCCTCACAATTGGAAGATGAAGTGATGGAGGTCAGGTCACGATCTGGTTCTACCTCTGACCTGCGTTCCCGTTCAGGTTCAACCAGCTCTTACAAGGTATATCCTATGCTGAGTTTGAGTTACAGATTTCTGTTGCATTTTTTTTCAATTTCATTTTTGTGGACTGTTAATTAAGCTGTAAGTGTTGTGTCTTAGAGTCTTTGAAATAATTATATACGTGTTAATTTTGGTTGAGCCATTTGGGAGGTAAAGTATCTGACTCTTTATATTTGGAAAACATGAAAGAATGGCATGAGGGATAAATTTTTTATTTGCTCCTTGTTCTAGTAGCTTGATACTGTTTTCATGGATATTACAGGTTAAACTAACCTTATAGGTTCATTCCAGTAATGAATCTGGTTGTCTAAACAGTTGTACATCTTTCAGGGTGACAAGGGTGTATTTGTAGCTCCAGCACCACCTCTTCAGCGACAGGACAGCAGAGACGATTCAGGCATCCCACTCTCGAGGTCCTCCTCATCTTCTTCCATTCCTGATTCAAAGGTAGAAGTTCTGATGATATTTTAACATTTACATACAATACTGCCAAAATAGAATTGATGTCTTGTTTTAGTACGTGCAATTTTGTAAGGTTCTTCCCCTAACTAATAATATTTGATGATATTATAGGACAAGGAGAACAGCATAGTACGAAGAGGGAGCTCAAAGAAGAGGGAGTTAAAGCAACCAGGGACCTTCACCAGCAACTTAGAAAAGACTGGCAGCAACGACAGCCTCTCAAGAAACAGGAGAATATTGGGCAGCCAGAACTAAAATATCTCCACAATATCTTCCATATAATAATGTTCATACATAAACCAAAGATTCTTGAAAATATTTAATGATAATAATAATCAACTTTTTAGGTTGCTTTGACTAATCATATGATCATTGTCATAAAGAGTTTAAAGTATTTGATTGAATATCTTTAATTGTACAATGTAGTTTCCCAATAGATATGATCATTGATTAATACATGTATGAATGTTGTCCATCTCATTAAATTAATAACATCTGTCTTAACATACACTGCTAGAGTCCAAGAACTGATTTTGTTATATGATAAATATTATTTCCTCATATTGTACGTGGAACATTTATAGAGAGATATTTTTTAGTAGTATGTAGTTATCCTATGAGATAATTTTAGTATACACGTAGACTATATTGTGGCAGAGATAAAGCATTAGAAGAAACAACAGTTTTGTTTGTGAACATTGGCTGGTTTTTATTTTATGAGAAATGGATTTTGATTTACAATTCAAATATTAGAACATAGCTTTCTTATACTCTAGGATTTTTTTTCTTGTTTTACTCTTTTTTCTTTACTTAATGAACCAGACATCAAACCTTCTCCGTTTGAGTTCTGTTAATTTTACTCGTTTTAGATTCCACTTAGGTTTAGGTCATATCTGGATATAAGATCATACATATCCCAGGAGAATATCAGAGACTTGCGTGTATGTGTACGTGTGTGTTGTGCATGTGTGTATATAGGCATCTAGAAACATTAGTATTTACCTGAATTAGGAAGGAAAGTTAGATAGTTTACAGACGATTATTTGCATAATGCTATATATTAAGGTATCTTATATTTTCTCATGCCTTCTATGTCTGTCAAACTCATCATAACTCATATGTGACTGTA
>NW_028234406.1:28175301-28182801 GCF_977035675.1 Penaeus japonicus | reverse complement strand
GCTTACAGCGATTTCAGGATAAATCTGCTTGATATAGTCTATTGGAAAGTACAACAAATTTTAACATTAAATTACTATATCATTTTAGCATAGAACATCAGTTCTATAGTGCGCAATAACACTAATATATAGCTTGCACCTGCCCCCTTGGATGTGTCATGTGCATATCTTCCAACATATCTTCCTCTGATATGAAATTTTGACGCACTCAGCCGACTGTGCGTGGGTTACCAACCGTTAACCAAAACGCTTTTTTTCTTCATTTTCTGCCAACTAGGAATAGATCACAAATGACTAATAAACAATTCAAGCCCTCATCCTGTACATCCAAGGAGCCAAGCCAATGACTTTTGAAAAAAACAAACAAAAAAAAACGAAGACTACGAACTGACCTTTGCCCCTGCAGGTTCGAGTAAAGAAGTTGATTCGACCTAAATCTATCATCATCATCGTGGTCGTCGTCGTCGTCCTCGTCCTTGCAGTCACAGCAGCATTTGTCTCCCTCACACTCCGACGACCCGCCCAGAGTGTCTATCACCGAGGGAGGGATGGTTGGGTGGGTAGGCCTATCTGTGGGTTCGGGTACGGACGGTGGGAACTGGTCTATTGGGGGGACGGGGGGGCGGGGGGTGCACAGGTGAGGAGGGTAGGGGCATTCAGGCGAGGGTGGGTACACAGGGGGTGCAGGGTGAGGGGGTCGTCCAGGATCTACAGGGTGAGGGGGTCGTCCTGGATCTACAGGGTGAGGGGGTCGTCCTGGATCTACAGGGTGAGGGGGTCGTCCTGGATCTACAGGGTGAGGGGGTCGTCCAGGATCTACAGGATGAGGGGGTCGTCCAGGATCTACAGGGTGAGGGGGTCGTCCTGGATCTACAGGGTGAGGGGGTCGTCCTGGATCTACAGGGTGAGGGGGTCGTCCTGGATCTACAGGGTGAGGGGGTCGTCCAGGATCTACAGGGTGAGGGGGTCGTCCAGGATCTACAGGGTGAGGGGGTCGTCCAGGATCTACAGGGTGAGGGGGTCGTCCTGGATCTACAGGGTGAGGGGGTCGTCCAGGATCTACAGGGTGAGGGGGTCGTCCAGGATCTACAGGGTGAGGGGGTCGTCCAGGATCTACAGGGTGAGGGGGTCGTCCAGGATCTACAGGGTGAGGGGGTCGTCCAGGATCTACAGGGTGAGGGGGTCGTCCAGGATCTACAGGGTGAGGGGGTCGTCCAGGATCTACAGGGTGAGGGGGTCGTCCAGGATCTACAGGGTGAGGGGGTCGTCCAGGATCTACTGGGTGAGGAGGTCGTACTTGACCGGCGGGCTGAGGAGGTCTTCCTGGATTTACAGGCTCAGGAAACTGTATATCGATGGGAGGTCGTTCTGGATCTACTGGATGTGGAGGTCGTCCTGGATCTACTGGGTGAGGAGGTATTATTATACCAATAGGCTGAGGTCGTCCTGTGTCCACTGGGTGTGGAGGAAAAATACCTATAGGTCCTACTCCTATCGGCTGGGGAGGTCGTCCTGGGTCTACTGGGTGTGGAGGTCGTCCTGGATCTACAGGGTGTGGAGGTCGTCCTGGATCTACTGGGTGTGGAGGAAGAATACCTATAGGTCCTACTCCTATCGGCTGGGGAGGTCGTCCTGGGTCTACTGGGTGAGGAGGTCGTCCTGGATCTACTGGGTGAGGAGGTCGTCCTGGATCTACTGGGTGTGGAGGAAGAATACCTATAGGTCCTACTCCTATCGGCTGGGGAGGTCGTCCTGGATCTACTGGGTGAGGAGGTCGTCCTGGATCTACAGGATGTGGAGGTCGTCCTGGGTCTACAGGGTGTGGGGGTCGTCCTGGATCTACTGGGTGAGGAGGTCGTCCTGGATCTACAGGGTGTGGAGGTCGTCCTGGATCTACTGGGTGTGGAGGAAGAATACCTATAGGTCCTACTCCTATCGGCTGGGGAGGTCGTCCTGGGTCTACTGGGTGAGGAGGTCGTCCTGGATCTACTGGGTGAGGAGGTCGTCCTGGATCTACAGGGTGTGGAGGTCGTCCTGGATCTACTGGGTGAGGAGGTCGTCCTGGATCTACAGGGTGTGGAGGTAGTCCTGGATCTACTGGGTGAGGAGGTCGTCCTGGATCTACAGGGTGTGGAGGTCGTCCTGGATCTACTGGGTGAGGAGGTCGTCCTGGATCTACAGGATGTGGAGGTCGTCCTGGGTCTACAGGGTGTGGGGGTCGTCCTGGATCTACTGGGTGAGGAGGTCGTCCTGGATCTACAGGGTGTGGAGGTCGTCCTGGATCTACTGGGTGTGGAGGAAGAATACCTATAGGTCCTACTCCTATCGGCTGGGGAGGTCGTCCTGGGTCTACTGGGTGAGGAGGTCGTCCTGGATCTACTGGGTGAGGAGGTCGTCCTGGATCTACAGGGTGTGGAGGTCGTCCTGGATCTACTGGGTGAGGAGGTCGTCCTGGATCTACAGGGTGTGGAGGTCGTCCTGGATCTACAGGGTGTGGAGGTCGTCCTGGATCTACTGGGTGAGGGGGAAGAATACCTATAGGTCCTACTCCTATCGGCTGGGGAGGTCGTCCTGGGTCTACTGGGTGAGGAGGTCGTCCTGGATCTACTGGGTGTGGAGGAAGAATACCTATAGGTCCTACTCCTATCGGCTGGGGAGGTCGTCCTGGGTCTACTGGGTGAGGAGGTCGTCCTGGATCTACTGGGTGAGGAGGTCGTCCTGGATCTACAGGCTCAGGAAAATGTATGTCGATAGGATGCGTGGGCTGTGTTGCACACGGACACGGATGTGGAGTTATTGGGAAAATGGGTCTAGGAGTCGTGGGCTGCGGGCGTGGGGGCAGCGTGATGGGGTAGGGTGGGCGTGAGGTTGACGACGGGGGTGAAGGAGTAGGATAGGGAGGTCGTGCAGTCGAGGACGGGCGTGAAGGAGTAGGGTAAGGTGGGCGTGAGGTTGACGAAGGGCGTGAAGGGGTAGGGTAAGGTGGGCGTGAGGTTGACGAAGGGCGTGAAGGGGTAGGGTAAGAAGGGCGTGTAGTCGACGACGGGCGTGAGGTCGTAGGAGGCGAACTGGTAGGAGGTCGTGTAGTCGTAGGCGGACGGGTCGGCGGCGGGAAGGTAGGTGGAGTCGGTGGAGTAGGTGGCTTTGGGGGTCGTGGTGGCGGGAGTGTGGGGGGTGGGAGTGGGGGTTTCGGTGGAGTTGGAGGCACGGGCGGCTTTGGCGGCTTGGGTGGAGCCTGACTGCCGCCTGCCTGAATCTCGGAACACATCTTCAGGGGAGGCCAGGTGGGCGGAATCGAACCTGGCTCTGAGAAATAAAGGATTTTAAGCAAGAAGTTTACCAGTCAAGGAATAGTAGGCGCTGTCACATTAGCACTTTTCCGTCAACTTTCTGAAAAATTGTCAATTTTTGAGCGAATTGTCGTTTTTCTGGTCAGACGATAATTCCGCGTTTCCGCGTGAAAACATTTCCGTCGTCTTTTAAGCCAAGCGGACTCAAATCAAGAACTATATTTTGAAATGTTTGTATTTGTTTAAAATCGTTAATTATAATAAAATTAAATGAAACTTATTATTCTTATAGATATTATGAAATTAACAAATATAAATATGCAAATCTAAATTTTATTTCCATAATTAAATATTGTTGTAAGTGCTCAATTTGATTGTTTACATCCGTCAGCCGCAGAGCGCGCCATTTCTCCTCTAGCTTTGAAACACATTGGACTGTCCATTCTCTTGCACGGACACACGCCCTTCAGAGGAATATTTGATTGAGAACATTTTATTGTTTTTTCTTATTACGCTCATCATCTGCTAAATCATTTATCATCGCTGCGCACTATCGCTTGTTCGGCGCCTTTGTTTACAACTACGAGGTGAGTATCGCATTACTAAGCCGATAGCACCTGTCGGTTAAGCGCTAGTGTGACTGCGTGCCTCCAAAAATTGACAATTTTTGAAATTGACGAAATAAAACGACGGAAAATATTCTAGTGTGACAGCGCCTTTAAGTTATCTTCTTTGACCAAGAATTTCACTTGGAAAAATTAGCCATAATCTTGCCAAGCGAGGTATGGATTGCTCTTATGTACCTCACAGTGGGATTGTAAACAAAGCATTTGAATGCGATGATTGTACCAATACATGGATTTATATTCTATAATGAAATAATACGTGATGTTCTTCTTCCACGTGATAATTGATATATGTTTTTGCGACAATCATATGCGTCTACTACATTATATATTAATTGCTGTTATTTTAAGACCGCAATATAACTACACAACTGATTTACCACGCAGTTATCAGATAGTACCTGCAAAGTAAAATGGGATTAAAAATTCCTTAATTTCTCAACCAGAATATCTAAAACATAAATTAGGTTCGAAATATATATGATCATAGCGAAGTCCGGTAAATTTTTCACACAAAGCCGCGTTACTAAATACCACAAAAGTGGTATTGATGGACTTCTGTCACCCTCACCTACTCATATATAGTGGATATAATCCGCACTATACCCCACAATCTGGGTCCCGATAGTAGGGGAGGTCATGAAGTATATCAGGGAAATTGCGGGATGATATATGAATAAATTGCATTTATATATAACGCAAATATTCCTTAGTTTCATCTTATACCTGTCTACTGTAGAATAAAAATGTTAAAGGCGCGGTTTCTTTACGATTTACTTACCCATACGGCGTACCGTGTGCACAGCGATCGTACGAAGCGATTTTGGCGGGAGTTTTGAATGAGCTGTTTTCGGGGTATTTTGTCTACAAAATTCTAACCTACTGACCAACCTAACTTTATTTAGCGATGACACCTTTTGACTACATCGTCTATGTGTATCCTGTGTCACCAGTGTATATACCGGGACCAATACTACAATTATACACGTCTTCACGATGCAACATCTGACTCGAAACGCACTCGAAAATTTAACTCGCGGGTTCGCTAACAATAAGGAACATGAAAGCGCTATGATTGAGCAGTCGATCCAAGGGTAGCTCTCGTTGGCTGTCGCCTATAGAAAACTAAACATCATAAAATAAGTGAACATCAGGTAAAACAAAAAGACATGGGAGGGGGGCGGGGGTCACGGGTAAAATCGATTATTTATGGATAGTAGAGGTTGAGAGGAATCCATCGATAGCATTTTTGTGGTATTTAGTAACGCGGCATTATTCGGGAAAATTACCCGAAGTCCTTCAGTTCGAACAAAAATTGCCAAGAGGAATGATAGCGTTGTTGAAGAGATTGATGATAAAAAGTGTAATGATGATCATGATGGTTGATGCCATTTCAAGAAAAATTCTTGGCCAATGGTAATGATTTATAAAAATGACACTGGTAGATGTAGTAACAATAATTATAACAATACTGAGGATGGTATTAATGATAACAATAATAATGATGATTTAATGCTAACGATAACAATGATGATTTAATTATAACGATAATGATGATATTAATAGCAATAGTAATAATGATAATGATTATAATAATAATAATAATACTCATGAAATTAATGGTAATGATGCTAATGATAACAGTTATACTAATCATATTAATAGCAATAGTAATAATGATTATGATATATCATAATGATAATCATAACATTGATAACAATGATGGTAATGATAACAATAATTGGTAGTTATGATGATAATAATAGCGGTAGTAATGATATCAGTGTTAATGATAATAACTAATGATATTACAATCAGTGACGATATATGATAAAAATGTAAATATCCCCCCAGACTGTATGGATTCCTCCCAGGACGTAGCACTCAGCAATGCTTTGCAGAGTACTTGACAAATTCTCAGCAAGGCATGCAAACTGTATTTCTTGATCTTAGATCTGCCTTTGATATTGCAAACAGAGACCTTATCTTTGAGCAACTGACTAGCTTTGGTATTCAAGGTAAACTTTTAACGTGGATTAAAATGTATTTATGAAACCGATCAGCTCATGTTCTCTTCAGGGGAATCAAAAGTTCATGCTCTAAATGTTTGAGCTTGGCACACCTCAGGGGGGCGTATTTAGCCCCATGCTATTTAACATTTTAATGCACAGACTATTAAGCAATATACCACTTGAGGGCAATGATTCCATTATTTGTTATGCTGATGACATCTGCATTAAATCCTCATCCGAGGATAGAATGCAAAAGATTCTTAATGTACTGTCCGCAAAAGCGGTTTGATAATCTCAGTTAAAAAACCAAGGCACTCAATCCTCTTACAATCCCATTGCCAAACTTTCATATGGATGACATTGAGCTAGATCCTGCCACAAATACAAGTATCTCGGAGGGACTGTTAACGACACAGAAATCATTAGGAACTTAAAGAAAAGACTGGGAGCGGCTGAAGCCACTCGAGACTCTTGTTGGCAGAGAACATGGTGTCAATGTTAACATTGCAAGACTCTTTTACATACGGTCAGTCATAGATTACCATGCCTTACACCTTATATAATTTAGGGAATCAGAGTTAACTTGTCTAGAAATTGTACAGAATGCAGCCATGAGGATCTTTCTCGGTGCCCCCAGAACAACGAGGATTGTGAACATCAGATCGGAACTCAACTTGCCATCTATTTACGAAAGAATATCATACATTAATACTATATTTGGTGTCAAAGCAATTAAAGAACCCTTCTATAATACAGAGTTCCAGAGGCAACTTAAACAAAAGATAGTGAATCCATCTTTGCATAACAATACCGAGTCACACTCAAATTCATGGTTGCAAGTGACATACAAATTCATACATCAATTAAATATATCCTTGGGTTGGTCCCCATATGGACGTTCTATTCCACCGTAGAAAATGTCGACATTGAACGTATTTTATGCTGTCCCTAAAAAAGATATAGTTTCAACCAGCTATATTTATGCAACACGCCCTTGCAACCATTAATGAGCATCTTGAAACTCTGAATAAAGACTATGAGTGCTACACTGATGTATCTTTACAGTCTGGAAGTAGAGCAGGATGTGCTTATATTGTATATAAAAACAATATTTTTAAGCACCAAAATTGTAAGAGGGTTCATGACTGGGCGAGCACTACGCAAACTAAGTTGGCAGGAATACTCATAGCCACAGACTTTCTGTTAACTCAAGACTCAGGAGTAATTTTCTGCAACTCGCAGAGTGCTCTACAGGATCTGAGCACTCTTGATAAAGGTGCTGGAAATATCCTAAATGATATAAGAATAAATGTTTATCGCGCTAAGGAACGGGGCCATGTTATACATTTTGTGTGGATACTATCGGATGTTGGAATCGCTAAACATGATCATGCTGATCGCCTAGCAAGGGCAGCATGTGATAAGCAAAGTGTGGATATAGACTTTAGCATACCTCTTCCTAGGATCTCACACATAATAAGAACCTCCAATAGGGAGGATTTGATGGAACTAACAAACTCTCAAAGACCTGAAAGCTGTAGCATAAAACATTTTGACCAGTTTTTGCAGGAG
>NW_028234406.1:28137801-28150301 GCF_977035675.1 Penaeus japonicus | reverse complement strand
TCACTCAGAACTTACTACTTTGAACTAGAGAAAGAAAAATGATCCACAACACCGCCTTATCACAGGCTGTGGGCCATCGACTATACCAATCTCTTCTAATTACGGACCGCAACTGGCTTTTGAACTGTGAAAAGAAAAATCGTTTGCAGGATTTATGACAGGCATCAGATACCCCCGTACCTCATATACCTTCCAAACAAGGCTTATTCGTGCCTCAACTAGCCTGTGAACTGAGCAAAGAAATGTCGTTAACAGCAAAGTCTTATTATGACCATTAGACACCCACGCCTCTCACAGCCTCGTTCCAACGGACTAGAGTAATTAGCACCACACAAACTCCGCCCACTTTATTGTTCCCTGCTACTCATAGTCTCGAAGTCTAAGCCTCATCTCTTATTTCAACTCCTTTATCTTGCCCTCGTTTATCTCCGTCTGTCTGACTTGCACGCTCTCACTCTCTCTCTTTCTCTCTCTTTATCTCTCTCTCTCTCTCTCTCTCTCTCTATCTATCTATCTCTCTCTCTCTCTCCCTCTCTCTCCCTCCCTCCCTCCCTCCCCTCTTTTTCTCCCTCTCTCTTTTTGTTTTCCTTTCCACGCCACGACACCAGATAAGATCAAACTTTTTATCAATGGTACGAAATTGTCTCCTTACTAAAAGAAAATGGACGACGTGATCCGGTTGGCTTTATTAAGTGATAGCTACGTGTTTATAGGCGCTCTGGACCTAATTATCTTATCCGACAGATTATTGTTTTACCAATGTCATGCTTGATTTGTCACTTGCAAACTGATGTGGCATATACACGTACTCGGTCTATCAGGAGACACAGCTTGACATTAGGAATCACACTTTTACTAACGTAAACATAAACGAATGTTTTGTTTTTTATGTTGCATGTACTCCTTGCGATAAAACTCAAGTTATCGGCACAGAAAACCAGAAGGCAATGCAACACACTCGTAAATACTCGACTGAACTGAATAGTGATCTATTGTTGTATGTCATCTTGAACACACTAGTGAATAAGTGAATAAATGAATAGATGAATCAATAAGAAGAAAATGTTAAGATTGATGGATAGATAAATAAGTCTTTAGCTAAATGAATAAATGAATGGGTAGAAGAGACAAACGAAATAAATAAACAATTAGGATGAATAAAGATAAACTAACGAATGAAAAGAAATCACAAGTTCGAAGCATGTGACCACCGGACTCAAGGATAAAGGCCAGGGAAGTTATGAGCAGGTTGGGGCAAAACAGGACAAGCAACGTGGAATTGGCAGCGCGGGGGGTGTTGCACGAAGAGAGGTTTTTTTTTTTTGACATGAGGTTGGTTGATTGGGTGGGGTTACTCGGGAAAGGAGAGAGGGGCGGGGGGGGGGGAAGGGGGTAGATATATCTGGGGGAAGGGTGGGGGAAGATCTAACTAGGGATGGGGAGAGGGGGATGTTACATGGGAGTGCGTGGGTGGGGAGGGTAGCTGGAGAGTGGGAGAGGGAGGGTGAAGGTGGTGGGAGGTAGGAGGGAGGGAGGATAGGTTAGGGAAAGAAGAGTGGGAGAGCGTAACTAGGGATGGAAGGAAGGGGATAGGGGTAACAGGTGGATAGGGTGACGGGTGTAACTAGTGACTGGAGGGGGAAAAGGAGGGAAAGTGTAATTAGCCAGAGAAATTGAGGGAAGAAGGCGTCACTTGAGAGGGAAACAAGAGGCAGATGTTGCTACGAAGGGAAACCGGGCTGGAGGGTTTCAACGAGCGAAGGAAAAAAGAGGAGGGGTCGTGTCTGAAGAAGGGGGGAGGGGGAGGTGTTGGACAACAAGAAAGGTAAAGTGGCTGGGGTGGGGATGGGGGTGGGGGGTGGGTAACTAGAGATGGAGAGGGGGTGGTACGTGGGTGTCGGGTGAAGGTTGAAGGTCACCTAGACACTTCTTGGTATCTCGATGTACAAAAACACATGGCTAAAAGCGGAAAAGGATACCTGGAGACTGTATCACGCAATGGTAATGTCAGATACTTTTATATTATAGCGACGGAAAGTTTATGAAATCGTTAACATTAATAACTGTACAACATTGATTTAGATTGTTGAAAAACGGGATGAATGAAGGTGAATAAATGCATGATATTTGTTGTATAATTAGCGTTTTATCAGCTTCTGAATTTTTTTTTTCTTTTTCTTTTTTTTTCTTTTTTGTCTAAAAGAACTCTTGTCAGTGAAACTTCTAATATATTTTGATAATTTTCAGTCAGCTTATCATTTTGGCCTAACCTTATTCAATACCCACAGGCCTACCTCCATATCTCCCACCTCATCAAAACTAAGTCAGCTGACTAATGAATATGAAAAATAAAGACATCTGATACTCATTCAAAAGAAAAAAAAATGTAATTAAAACTCGCACGCTTATCTTCATTTTAACTAAAAAGAAAGTCAATAAATAAATAAAGATATCAAATAGAAGCATTATCTGATAATCATTCAACCCAGATAAAAGCATCCACTTGTCATTACCGTGAACAACAACAACAACAAAGAAAACACAACTTTCTAAATGCACTGCGAATGTTTACGTGTATTTACGGCTTCTGACAACAGCTGCACGTCGACATACAAGGAAAGTGTGGGGGAGGCATCTATACTAAGGATATCCTTTTGGTTTTGTTTTCCCTTTCGATGTTTCAAATTATATATTTCCCTCTTTCTTAGATATATTACTGAAGTGGCCCAAGGGCTTCTCAGCTGACTCATGTTTCCCACTTGTTTTTTTCCACCTTCGGTTTTTCTTCTTCTTTTGATTTTCTCTTTCTCTATAAGCATGAATATATTTTGATTTTTTTGATCGCTACCGAGAGATAATATTCATGATGAATCCAAATGTGAAGACTGACGCCAAGGCTCTTTCGCTTGCAGACATATACAGACCAAGGGACACACACACACACACATACACACTCATCCTTACAAACACAAACAAAAACATTATCACGTATACACGCACCAATTCCATTTCCCTTTCCAGCTAGAATTTACTTTTTTTAATAGAGTGACATGTAAAAAAATCAAATACATTTTTTTTCTAATAATTTTATCGTTTAACCATTTAGACTCTGTTCATCATTTAAAGCAATATAAGTACTAATTATATCGAAAAGCCGCTAGTCAACCAAGGAGTAAACTGCTGCTTAATGCCCTTAGGACCGAGAGGGAGAACAAAGAGTCACACGCTCGGTGGCCTCGGCTACAGTTGGCAGGTCCTCCCTTCCAACCATCCACTTCTTTCTGTCTACCATAGGCATACGCTGTTACAGCCCTGTCATAAACATTATAGAGAAAAGCTAGAGTCATCCGGCGTTTTATTTTCTTGGTATAATATGTGTGTATTTTTTCGTGCATATTATCATTACCATTGTCAGTATGGAGTTGTGTTTGCAATTAACGGGTAGTGATAATTTTCAACCTGCGATCATCCAAATGGAGGATTTCGAAATAGTTTTGTCTCAGTTAATGTTGCGTAACTTAATGAGAGATTCAGTTAGCAAGTTCCTGTAACGGTGACATGATTATTATCTGGCACTAGAATGCATAAGGAAAAGCTTATAATTGAGAACTGATTTCATGAACAAAGTTTATTTCCGGCCCACCGTGCTCAGAGAACGCTTTCAGTTTGGCCCGGTCCGTCGGTATATGTAAAGTGATACATAAGGTGTAGAAAAGGGACCAGTTCCCTAAGACTCATCGGTGATCATTGAAGTATCGCCCCCCTTTCTCTCTCTCTCTCTCTCTCTTTCTCTTTCTCTGTCTCTTTCTCTCTCTCTCCTCTCCTCTCTCTCCTCTCACTCTTACTCTCTCTCTCTCTCTCTCTTTCTCTGTCTCTTTCTCTTTCTCTCTTTCTCTCTCTCTCTCCTCTCCTCTCTCCTCTCACTCTTACTCTCTCTCTCTCTTTCTCTTTATCTCTCTCTACATACACACACACACACACACACACACACACACACACACACACACACACACACACACACACACACACATATATATATACACATATATATACATACATACATACATATACATATATACATATGTATATATATATATGTATAGATATACATATATATATACATATATGTATATATATGTATATATATGTATGTGTATATATATATATATATATATATATATATATATATATATATATATATATATATATATATATATATATATATATATTCCCTCTCTGGTAACCAAATCATCCGTCAAAAAGTGTTGGAATTTCATGCATGGATATGATGTCTTCTTATAATAATCCTTTAACCAGAGGTTACTAAATACAGGGGAATCCTTTATATGTAGGTATGAAGTATAAACAGGAATTTAATCTAATCATCATTTACATTCTCCCATGCTCTCAATAATCTAGTATGGATAATAAGATAGGCGCCATTTCTGCCTTGTTTTGAGGAAATCGCAGACTAGTAAACATTTTCACAAATTTGAAAACCTCTTTAGAATTCCCGGCTTCATGTTGGAGTATGGACTCCTTCCTACAATGCAGAGACGGCTCCACTTCCTCCGTAACAAAAGACAAGAAGTGGTCGTAAATATGATGTGTATTTGAGGTCGAGAGGAAGCTAACGTCCTCCGCCTGGCTAAATTCGACATTAAGATTCAACTCGGGGGACTTCCTTGACGAAACGGGACCAGCGCTTCATTCTTCAAATTTGCTTTTGGAATTCCCATGCTAATGACTGGCGTCCTTCAGCGTCCCGTGTCGCTGATGGCATCCAGCAAACGGCACATGAATCCCCAGGCATGCCACGTGTTCTTTGAATCTCTGTCTTCTAAGCAAAGCTATTTAGAAATGTCAAGCTTGCACGCGATGAAGCAAAATGTCCCTGGGGAATCTAGCTTTGTTCTCTTGCAGAAATGTATTTTATTTTTCCTCCGTGGTCGTCTGCAAAATAAAGTACACGAGGGTGACTTTTATTTTATATCTTGTTGACTTTTATCGTCTTTTTACTACTGGTGTATTATATTTTGGAGCTGTAAATAATCACGGGCGCAGGCCTTTATCTTTCCTTACAATCGCACATCAGAATTCTTATACCAAGCGGGGTCACTGGCCTCCGTGGGTTACTATAGGAGAGGACACTTAACCCACGCGGCTGGCCATTCACTAATTCGGCCCCCATGATAAAAGTGGCCTTCCTCGTTTGAAAGATTAGATGAGCCACAGATATCCGCGCACCTTCGATCATAGTCGCCTGGCCTTCCTCCATGATTCAGCGTCCAGCAGGAGCTAATTGCAGGACGAAAGTGACAGCCACACTTTATCAGATGGTGCAACGGTTCCTCCCCTGTTCTGCCCTTACGCCCCCGTGCGCCGTTCGCCTCGGATGCTCGCGGTTCGTATCCCATAAAACGCACTTCGGGAAGAGATGCTTTATCGACAAGATTCCTAACGCTACGGGTTTCGGGAAAACTCGAGATGCCCCACGACGCGCAAACAGACGCCCGCGTCGAGAGATAAGTCCTCGGGACGTCTCAGATTCCCCGCGTCCTCCTCCTCCTCCTCCTCCTCCTCCTCCTCCTCCTCCTCCTCCTCCTCCTCCTCCTCCTCCTCCTCCTCCTCCTCCTCCTCCTCCTCCTCCTCCTCCTCCTCCTCCTCCTCCTCCTCCTCCTCCTCCGGCGCCTCCAGTGAAGGGGACGACGCCTCACCTGGCCGGATGCCTGAATAATTTTCTCGGCGAGGAATGAAGTTCAAATGGCCTGGATGAGCGTCAGTTACAGGTTTAATGTGTGCAATATGTTGCACTTGACGGTTGAGGGTTTTTATTCCTACATTATGTTGAGCAAACGTGCCATTGTTGCCACGGTTGTTAAGTGCCGCGAAGGTGTGTAAGCCG
The DNA here is from genome assembly GCF_977035675.1 of Penaeus japonicus. Taxonomy (NCBI): domain Eukaryota; kingdom Metazoa; phylum Arthropoda; class Malacostraca; order Decapoda; family Penaeidae; genus Penaeus; species Penaeus japonicus. The sequence goes on along the minus strand of NW_028234406.1, from coordinate 28,144,396 downwards.
TCTGGACTTCTTGGCAAAAAAGATGTTATTTACCACTCCGTTTTCTCCTTTTCTCACGGGGGCAAAATGGAAGGGTATTACTTTATCTCACTACTTCACTCACTCTTAGTGAAAGCGTCCGTCATTACACAGACAGCCAAATCAAAAAGTTAAATCACCAATACAAATATTAGATCTATCTTCTTTTTAAATGTAAAGTATCGACTCGACATTGCGAATAAGCATTGTCATGTTTACAAATGAAACAGATATGGGTCGTAAATCAGTATTCAATTTGTCTCCTGTCGAGTTACGTACTCGTAAATAAGCACACAAACTCTTTTAAGGAGTTGTGTTTATATGAACAGTATTGTATATTGTACAGTATTAATGATATTAGTGATAGTTATAATGTTAATATGAGCAACAGTGAAAACATTGTTAAAAATGATTATATTGATAGTAATGACAAGTATGGTAATGATTGCGATAATGATATTAGTAATATCATAGTAATAATGATAATATTAATGCTAATGATTATAATAGCAATGATGATAATGATTATAGTAAAAATAATCATAATGATGATAAAGTTGATAATATCGATGGTATGAATGATAATGATAAATAGTGATAGTTATAACAATAACAATCATGATTATAAGGAAAAAATAAGGATAATGGTAAAAAAGCACGATCATGATAATATGGATAATTAAGATAATAATAATGTATATGATAATGATGACAATAATCTTAATAATGTATTGATAATAAATGATAATGATTATGTTAATAATACTGATAACAATGATAATTATAGAAATAATGCTAACGCTAATGCTAACGATAACAATGATAATGATAACAATGATAATATGATGGTGATGATAATTATGATAATAATGATAATGATGGTGATGATAATGATAGTAATAACAGTGATGATAATAATGATAATAGTACAAATAATGATAATGACAATAATAATAACACTTTTGATAATGATGATATCAATGATGATAATAATAATGATAATAGTGATAATAATGATGATGATAATAATAAAGCTTATAATAATGATAATGATGATGATGATAATAATGATTAAGATGCTGCTGGTAATTATAGTAATGGTTATGATGATAATGATAATAATATTATTTATTATAATGCTAATAATAGTAAAAGGATAATAACAATGACAATAGTAATGTGATAATAGTGATAATAATAACAATGATGATAATGGTTATGATAATAATGATGATAATGGTAATGATAATAATGATGCTAATGGTTATGATAATACTGATAGTATTGCTGATAATGGTGGTAGTAATTATGATACTGCTGATAATGCTAACGACACCAGCAGCATGAACAACAATAACAATGGAAATGCTGACGATTACATTTATGAGTCTTATTATTCCAAAAGACAGAATTCGTTACCTTGAGACTCAGCGCTTCCATCAAGGCAAAGAAGCTGCATGCACACTGTTTACTGATATATTCTATGTTTATTCAACTCTCTGTGTCTGTGTTTACTTCGAATTTGTTCGTTATTTTTTGTTCTTGTAACTAATTAAGAAGATTGGATCGTTCAACGTCCCATTGAGACGAAGTTAAGACGGCATGGCTGCCTTGTGTTAATCCCTCGCTGATTGCTTAATTCGCAAGTGATTGATTAGGGAATGATTGGATTAGGTCTCGGAGGAGGGTCTCCAATCGATCTTTAATGAAACTTGCCCGATGTTGCACGTTCACTTTTGTAGCGAAATAAATGCAAGGTATATAAAAAAGCGTGGAGTTCAGCTAATTAATCATACGTCAGTATCATTTGTGATGTGAGTTAATCATTGCCTATTTTTTTCATTCATTAACATCAAAATCGTGTAAGTTAATCACCCTTGCAATGAGTAAAGTGCAAGGTATTAGGAATTATGACCGATGAATTATTGATATGACATCCCGCCGAAGTCGAATCACGGGTCAGGCGGTATCACTGTCCGTCCCATCAGGCCATGTTCCCTGCCTCGGAAGACGACATTCCTGCATTTCTAAAATAGCCCCGCGCACTTATCTCCGTTCCCCATCGCGTAAATAAAGTCCTTGGTCTCATTTTATGGAAACTCCAGCCCTAGTATTTATATCAACGATGCCTCCCGATAAACGCGTTCAAACTGTCACGTTGACATCTATGAAATCGGCCGATGTGATAATCCGGACGAAGCCAGTTGTAGACGAACGGCCTCCACGAACGACACCCCCGGTTATTCGAGTCGGAGCCGCTCGGCGCATTGTTTATACACTTGTGTTAGATATGTTTGCACTAGGTTTTATGTGCGGTTTGAGAAGGTCGTAAGCATAATACACCGGGCGAGATAATTTTTACGATTTTCTTTGTTTTTTTTTACTCGTGCAAATCCAGGTTTGAGGGAGGAAATGCAGTCGCTGTGGGTGGCGGGGTTAGAGGGCGTGTAGAGACGGGCCTCTCGCGTGTCGGTTAGTTATCGATTCGTAGAATGCATTGGCTTATGTTTTGTCATCCGGTATCCTTTTTTTTCTTCTTTTTTGGCGGGGGATGGGTCTGATGACTGGTTGGCTTTAGCATTAGGAGATGTTTCATTTTTCATGTTTCGCTGGTATTTAGGTGGAAGAAATTCTTGTATATCTACTAGGAGTGTGGTTAGGCAACATTTTTTTTTTTTTTTTTTTTTTTGCGTCTACATGTCCTATGTTGTAATAAGCAATGGTTAAAGCATCGGGCAATTTATACATTTATATATCATAATCATCTATTCATGTTTTGTTTTCATAAATAAACGGGAAAATGCCCTTTGATAGTAAGTAAATTATCACGCTAGATACAGTCATAAGTTTAAGCGTAGAACAAAAATATCAAAATGTGCAAGGAAGTTCAAAATAAAAAATCAAATAAGAAAATCGTTAACTATCGCTTTCGAATTATCGTTCGATAATTGTCTTTGCTTGTAGTGCTTTTAGGGTCTCGATATTAAGCTACAAATACAAGAGGAACATAAGTGTTTATTGGGGTAACAGAAAGTTTGAACATTCAGGACATTAGCAAGTTTCTGATAAAGATCATTATACACGCGCACATAATGATATGGACCCCCCCCACACACACACACACATGCGCACACACACACACACACACACACACACACACACACACACGCTTGCTTGCTTGCACACAATCAGTATGTTGGCAATTTCAAAATATAATTTCTGCCAGTTGCTATATTCATTAATTCTAACATAGACATCTTTTTAATTACACCAATGTATCCATAAAGACACATATACATTTATCTTTATTTGTTCACCGAGTCATTTATCTATAAGTCACCATATATCACCATTAGAATAATTCACAGCAACGATGGCATTAAATGACCAAGAACTCCACACGCACCTAAACCCAGACCCTGCCATCCCCTTGTAGCAATTACCATTTGTCTTGTTTTACCATTACTGTCACCATCCACCTTCCCTGTCAGAATAACTTACTCTGTAAGGCGTGAAGGAAGGATTACCGTCGACGCTACCATCAGAAAGCTACCATTCTCATTCAGCAGAAACATTAACCATTTCCCTGACATGACCGTATATATACCGTCCAACTTTTTCCATCGGTAGACTGTTTCGAGGGTATATATACCGTCAGAACTTCCATGCCATATTGTGCAGTTATGGAATGCTATGAACATGCTGCGGTGATATTGCGATATAGACAATGGTGTATTTTAATTTATAAGACCTGTTTCATTATTTACTTTCATTTGGTATCGAGATATTTAACAAAATGTTATGCAACAAATGGCGTACAGCAAGTCCCCTCGTCTCGGCCCTCAGACCTCTCCGTCGTTTACTGTGCATCTGTGTGTGTGTGTGTGTGTGCGTGTGCGTGTGCGTACGCGCACACGCGGGTATGTTTTGTGTCTGTGTTGATCATGTTTGTTATTGCGTCTTGTTCAAAATTAATTCAGGACGGGGAAATTTGTATTCAGTAAGACATAACACGTTGTATCTAATATGATTTAACACGATAAAAAGGATGATGATAATGGTGATTACAATTATAATAGGAAAAACTGATAATGAAAATAATATCAATGTCGTTGATGATGATAATGATCGGAATGATAAAGATTATGATAACGATAATGCTCAAATATTAAGCTTTTCAATAATAAGAGCAATGCTAATGATGATGAAAGTAATATTGATGATAATGATGATGATTAACTAACAGAAATAATAATAATGCTACCAATGATAAAATTGACAATGGAACTCTTAATGATTATGACAGCGCCCCCCCCAAAAAAAAAAAAAAAAAAAAAAAAAAAAAAAAAAAAAAAAAAAATAACGGCTTTATGTATGGGACGCGAACTCGGGAACCTTGATTAGAAGACTTGCACGAAACTGAGTGAGCTATTGCTCGTTTGAATATCAATTGCATAAGGGAAGGCTTTAATGATCACATATTCACTTATATGCATGCATACACATACGTTATATCGACATCAGTAATGTCTAAATAATTATGATAATGATGATAATAATGATGATGATGATGATAATGAGGAGGAGGAGAAAGAAGAGGATAATAATGATAGTGATGATGATGCTGTTGGTAATGATAAGAATAAAAATCGTAGTATTGATAGAGCAATAATGATAATTATGATGTGAAGAAAAAGTAAAAAGCAAAACAAAAACACAAGTATAAAGTAATAATGATAATAATGATATTGATGATGATTGACAATAATTGCCATAGATAATGATGATGAAAACAAGAGTAGCGGGAATAATAACACTAACAAAGATAATAAAAATGATAAGATCAAACTAATACGGTTAACAACAACGATCGTGATGCTGATGCTAATATCAGGGATCCTGCAACTACTGCTATTAGCAATGAAGAGAGCAATACTGGCGGTAAGGAATTAGAACGATAACAATAATGATCATTCTAATGTGACTGTAATAACAAGAGCAACAGTAACAATAATGATAACAATATTGATAAAGATATAATAACGATGCTAATAATAACAATAATAACAATAATAACAAGAATGATAATGACAGCAATAATAAAAATGATTATGATAATCATGATGATAACAATAATACTATTAATAATAAAAAACAACAACAGAACAGCAGTATCAGTAATGATAATAATAAGAAAAAGAACAATGATAAGAGGAATGGTGATGATGATGACGATAATGATGACGTAAGAGTGTATGGCTGAGTGCGCGTGTTCGAGGCTCTACGGTACTGGTCCTCAATGATGATATTGGTAATGATAATGATAATAATCAGGATAATAATGACAACAACAACGAAAATTGATAATAATGATGATAATAAAATATTAATGACAATAATAATGACAATAATAACAACAGTAACAATAAAGATAATGGTGATTATGCTGAGAACGACAATAATGAGTATAGTAATGAAAACAAGAATAACATCAATTATGATGATAATGGTAATCAAAGTAATAATACCGATAACAATAATAATGATGATTGTAATAATAATAATAGAAGCAAGGACAACAACAGCAATGATGATAAAAACAACGGTAGTAACCATGATAAAAAAATATAAATGGTAATATTATGTATGATAACAATAGGAATGATGATGATGATGATGATGATGATGGTGATGATGTTGATGATAATGAAGATGGTGAGGATAATGATGATGGTGATGATAATCGTGGTGGTGATGATGATGATAATGACAGTGGGGATGATGATGATGATAAGGATGATGTGATACTGATGATGATGATAAGGATGAAGATGATGGTGGTGGTGATGATAATGATAATGATGATATCAATGACAAGGATAAAGATAATGATAATGATGTTGGTAATAGTAATAGCAATGATAGTTATAGTTAATACAATAATGATGATGATGATATCGGGAAGAAAAAGTAATGATGGTGATGATAATGATCATGATGAAGATAGCAACAATAGAATAAATAGTAACAATGAAATCCATGATAATGATAATATCAATAATGATGTTAACAGTGATAATTGTAATGAGGATAATAATAGCAACAGAGATGAATATAATTTTATTATGATGATGATAGTGATGATGACAATTATGATAGTAAAAACTGATAATGAAAATGATGGCGATGTCGATGATGATGATAATGATCAGAATATAGATTATGATAACGATAATGCTCAAATATTAAGCTTTTCAGTGCTAAGAGCAATGCTAAAGACGATGAAAGTAATAATGATGATAATGATGATGATTAACTAATAGAAATAACAATAATGCTACCAATGGTAACATTAACATTGGAACTCTTAATGATTATGATAGCGACCCCCCCAAAAAAAACAAAAATAATAAAAAAGATAAAAAAAAATTAACGGCTTTATGTATGGGACGCGAACTCGGGAACCTTGATTAGAAGACTTGCACGAAACTGAGTGAGCTATTGCTCAATTGACTATCAATTGCATAAGTGAAGGATTTAGTGATCACATATTCACTTATATACATGCATACATATA
>NW_028234406.1:28115301-28117801 GCF_977035675.1 Penaeus japonicus | reverse complement strand
ATATATATATATATGTATATTATATATATATATATATATATATATATATATATATACATATATATATATATATATATATTATATATAATATATTTTTATATACATATATATATATATATATATATTATATATATATATATATATATAAATATATAAATATATGTATATATATGTATATATGTATATATATATATATATATATATATATATATATATATATATACATATAAATGTATGTATGTATATATATATTATATATATATATATATATATATATATATATATATATATATATATATATGTATATATATACATATACGTTTATGTACATGTATATTGTATGTATATATATATATATATATATATATATATATATATATATATATATATATATTATATATATATAAAATTATGTATACATACACATATACGCACACACACACATACACACACACACACACATATGAATATGAATATATATATGTATATATATATATATATATATATATATATATATATATATATATATATATATATGTATGTATGTATTTACATATGTATATATATATATATATATATATATATATATATATATATATATATATATATATATATATATATATATATATATAATCATGTATGTGCGTGTGTGTGTTTATGTGTATCGCATTCTTGAATGATACGATATCGTTCCATCACAGAACCATTACGACGAAGGTCATCGCTTTCTCATTATGGTCGTACAGCAAAAACACAGACGTGTCGATGTCCTATAGTCTAGCATTAGAGTCATACATATACATATACATATAATAATATATATATATATATATATATATATATATATATATTATATATATATATATATATATATATATATATATATAATATAATATATAGAGAGATATATAGAGAGAGAGAGAGAGAGAGAGAGAGAGAGACAGAGAGAGAGAGAGAGAATGAAAGAGAGAGCCAGAGGGTCAAAGAGAATGCAACCTGTTTTACCCTTGAGCGAAAAAATATGAATGTCATAGAATTTTTTTCTCCTTTTCGACTTGAGATCAGCAATGAGGTGGCAGGACATGACATTTGAAATTTCCTGAATCTGGAGTTGAATGTAATAGACATATCGCAAGGAGTGGTGTTGTAAAAGAAATGTAAATAAAAGCATCATCATCAACATCACATCATCATCACTATCATCATTATCATCATCATCATCATCATCTCATCATCATCATCATCACCATCATCATTATCAATATCATCATCACTATCATCATCTCACAATCATCATCATCATTACCATCATCATCTCATCCTCATCATCATCATCACCATCATCATCTCATCCTCATCATCATCATCATCCCAATCAACATCAGATATAAACAGTAACATTGCTCGATTTATAAAGATGGAAATAGCGATTGCTAAAGTAAAAGTAACAATTATTCCACCATATAACAATATAGATAACGATACTAAGACAGATCTTAAGAGAGAGAGAGAAAGTGCAAGTAACCCTTCTTGCACATCAAAGTCCTGGGGGCATTTACATTCCATTATTGATATTGCAGATTACGGCTGATCGGATCGATTATAATAGCAGGTGCATTTATGCAAATTAGCCACTCGAGGGCAGAAGCACCGTTTTCCCGAGTACCCCCCTCACCCAGGTACACTTCGGAGGAGTGGCTGGCGTTAAGGTGCGTGCAACACTAATCAATCAGTCACAGGTGAGTTGTGTCTAATGAGCGTCGTTGTTAAGGAAGGCATTTGTCAACGGGACCTCAGTCTTGTTTATTAGGGACAGTTTCCTTAGTCGCTGACAGTGGATGCTTATCAGTGGCGTCGTTTTAGATTATTCCTGGGGGAGGGTGGGGGGGGCGGTTAGGGACTAAAGGTTAAAAAAAAGAATGTTGGGTTCAGGGAGCGTAAAGTTATAATTTCCTTGCTTCGTAAGGAACTTGTGAGGATGGTTTTAAAAATAAGCTGGATGGGGGCTGGGGGGAGGGGTGTCCAGCTGATTATTGGGAATAATCCCCCCCCCCTCTAAATGAAGTCCCCGGTGTTTATTGTTAGGAGATATTTTGGATTTTGTTATAAGTCATATATAGGACAATCAAATGTACTCTCTAGAAATATGGCGAACTTCACGCCTCTTATGGGCACTAGAACGAGCCATGACGGACGTGCTTTGCCTTTCCTCTTGTAAGAACAGCAGCGTCAGTCTTCCTTGACCTTCCCAAACGAAGCTGACCTTGGGCTAATCGAGCTGTCTTATAGTAACCGCAGCTTCCTGAAACCACAATAGTTATCGCACGGTGAAGATCTCTCAGTCCCTTCAAAAAAAAAGAAAATAAAAACGAAATGAACTATAATGTATACACAGATTTCGAGAAAACGAAAAAAAAGAGTTACGTGGTTCTGAAGCGAACTCTGGTATCGTTTCAAATCCACGAAGTCTTACATAAAATTTCCATACGCAATGAAAGGC
>NW_028234406.1:28072801-28080301 GCF_977035675.1 Penaeus japonicus | reverse complement strand
CTGCTTTTTTTACTTTTGTGTAAGAGAGATTTTTTTATTCAGAATATCGGTTAACATCTATGTATTGCTTTTGGCTCTTATCTCCATTTATGTTTCTCTATTTTGAGCATAATGTGTAATCTTTCTCGTTTGAAATAGGCTAAAGCCACGTCTTTTCTCTGAGCGTTAAAAACGTTAATTTCGACTGATCTATAATAGCACAAGACCTTTTCTTTGCCTTACCCGCTTCGCAGAACAGGCAAAGAAAAAAAGAATTATTCCAGCTAGGTTCTATTTCTGCAGCCGCAGGTTTAAATGATACTTGTACGTACTTGTTTCAAAAGAACATGCTGCCAACATGCCTATTTTCTCTGTGACTCCTCTGAATGTTGCATGTATGCTAAGTAACTCAATATGGCAATCATTTCACATAAATATCCTTCAGTCATCCTACTGGTCTCTAACAATCCTTTTAACTCAGGCAATGTTTCCTATTTTCTAAGAATGAAATGGTTTTCGGTCCATATTTCATAAAGGAGGTCAGTACCGCAGTAAAAGGGGTTTCATTTCATCCTTTAACAATTTCATAGATCCTTGTTGTGAAGACCATTGGTTTGAGACACGTTTCCGATATCATATTGTTGCAGATGCAGTAATCTATGAACTTGAAACAGGCAACTGAATAAGTGACTATTACGGAATGACAAACATTCGTATTGAAAATATCAGAAGAACCAGATTCCCCGCCATTAGCAAATCAGTTAAAATATTCCATAAGCATCTCCATATGCAAGATTATCAACATAGAATATGTTGCAATGTTTGTCAGTTGTATATATGAACTATATGTAGTTGTATCAAAATTGAATTATACCAATTTGTTTATCCAAAACGTCTTGTATAGTTATATAGATATAACTGTCCTCGATTTATACTGATTTTATGAAATGAAATTGAAGTCATGTACGTATCTTATATTCATATCTGATATGTTATTAATGTCAAAAAAAAATATTCATAGATTGTGATATAAAGTTGCTTTTACAGTTTTATGCTCATCAATTAATCATTTTCATCTGTGTTGCCATTAAAGCCTATTTGACTTAAATATCTGTGCAGTCACATTTTATGTGAAGAATAATACTTTTTTCCGTGCACACACACACACACATACACAAACACACACACACATACACAAACACTCACACACACACACATACACAAACACTCACACACACACACATACACACACACACACACACTTGATTCCACTTACTGCCTTGAGAGGATGATACATATAACACACAGGAATATCTGTTGTGTATCGAATATTCTAACCTCAGTGTAAGGCGCTTGCAAACAGAACAACGAATCCCCAGAAGCCACTCGCCTTTATTAGACATTTAACGCGCCTTTTAGTTTATTTAGTTCAAAAGCATCGCCACTCGACATTGCCTTATCGCTCGGGAATTTCCTTCTACAAATCACCAAACTGTCCCGGCCATCGAGGTCGCCCGGTGTTGATATGCCGGTTACCTTTGGCCATGAGTTTCCCTCTTGGCATATTCGAAGGTCGGCAGCCACCACCTCGCTTAACCCTTAGACTCATGGGCGCAATCACCCTCTGAAAGATGGGGGAGGGAGGGGGGGGGGCGTCAATGACCTCGTTGCAATGTATATTTTGTCCCTCATTCCTTCCTCTATGTCGCGGCAGCCGTGAGCGAATCCTCCGAAACCAGTAAATAAGACATATGTATGTATGTGCCTCTTATAATTAATGTTGGTGGTTGACGCCATGCTGAATGTTGCCTCACAGATGACGATCTTTATAGGTAAGCATACCGTGACCTTCGCTGCAAGATCAATTGATAAAGCAGTAGTTATTTATTATGGCGTAGGAGAGGTTTGGTCCATCATGGAAAACGATGCACGAGGCTGTATCTCGTAAGTGATGTTTAACAAACCTGCTACAAGCATTAACCAGTTTAACTTCGATGTGATCAGAAGCCAAACTTGTATTCAAAGCAATATTTTGCTTCGGCTCAGTCAGCTTATCGATTTCCAAGAACATAAGTGAAGTAATATTGTTCATTATGTTTGTATGTTATCATTATTATATGTTTTGACAAGTCTCGTATCTATCATGTTATCTCAATACGCGCATATGTATCGTAAGCAACTATTTGAGAAAATTAAATACATTCGTTGATACCTTAAAACAGATAAAAATCGTATCTGCCCATTTCGTTCCATCTTAAGTGTTGTGGAATCGGTACTAAGTGACCGGCCTAAAGTACTCATGTTCCTTTGCATGGCAACCCACATAAAACATGTATAACTAAATGACGTCACAATATTGCGTGGCCAGGCAGGTCGCTTTTTTATGGAAACAAAAAGGCCACGTTTTTATCGGTTCTATACTTACAAATTTATATATCTTTCCTTGCGGAATTTACACGAAATATCATTTTGATGTAAAACCCATTCTGTTTTACTTCGTTTATTTGTCACATTGTTTTATTACATCTATTTTTTCATCCACCATAATGGCATTTTTGTCGTGTTTATGTGGCTATGTTGGCAGACTTTAACAGCATAGAAAATACAAGATAATATGACACACTTTTGAATGTCTCCTTTCGTTTTACTGATTGACTTTTTCTGCATCAGTATTTCCCTGTAAATGATAGTGATATTTATGATAAATTCCATTATATCACCAATGATGACAATAATGATTGAAAGATAATGGTACTGATAAAAATAATGAGAATCATAATAAAGAGCATGATGATGGTAATAAAATAGTAATGCTACCGATAGTAATGATAATGTTGATAATAATATAAAGGATGATGATAACAATGACATTAGTAATAATGATAATGATGATATCAGTCATGATGATAATGGTAACGATAGTAATGATGATAATAACATAATGATACTGATAATAATAGTAACGACTATAATGATAACAATGATAATGATTATAACAATAATAGTAATGAAAATGACAATAATAATGATGACAGGTAATAATAATGTTAATGATAACGATAATGAGGATAATAAACATTATAGAGCCGAAACCTAAGAGGGATACACTATTTACCGCTCAATGATTTGCATATTTTATAGGCCTACATACCATGGCCTCATCAACAGGTTTTTATGATACTATTGCTGAATAGTGATCACACGACTCATTCCCGTCTATAAATACAAAATAAGATGTAAAAAATCCTGTACCAGGAATGGAGATCGTTAACATTAGTTAAAAACAAAACAAAAACAAAACAATAACGCAAAATCTAAATAATGTCGATAATGATAATGATGATATTGATGATAATGAAAGTGATAATGATGACCGATAATTTAAAAAGATGATAGATCAATGCTGCAAAGAGAAGAATTCTGCAGCAGTACTGAATTTGCATGTCTTCTTCGTGGAGAGTGACTGGGGTCGAAGGGTACTCTTGCAGGCGCCCGTCTCCTTTGTCTGCCTTGCCTGCCTGTGGGAAGGCTGTCACTCGAGTCAGAGGAATTAGAACCAGGCTGTACTTCGTGGAGGAGAGTCAGAATTTGGGTCTGTTTGCTTGTATGTCTGTCTATTTCTCTTGATATATGTTTATAAATATATATATATATATATATATATATATATATATATATATATATATATATATATGTATAATATATATATACATATATTCTTTTTCTTTTTTTATCTATTCATAAGTATAGATATTATATGTATGTATATACATATCTATCTATCTATCTATCTATATATATATATACACATACATACATATATACATATGTACACACACACACACACACACACACACTCATATACATATATATATATATATATATATATATATATATATATATATATATATATATATATATATATATATATATATAATATTATATATATATATATATATATATATATATTATATATATTATATATATATACATATTTGTGTGTGTGTGTCTATGCGCATGCAAGTTTTTGTGTCTGTGTCTGTATGTTACTATTTTATGTGTTTGTGAGCGTGTGTGTTCTGAGCCTATATGATATATTCAAAATATCATATTCAGTATGTTACGAACGAGAGAGGAAGAAAGAGAATGATAGCATTGCACAAACACACTTGCAGGAGAAAGATGTATAAATTAACCCTTGGTGGTCTGCCCTCCCCCCCCCTCCAAGACATTGCTTGCCCTCTCTCTGGGCCCAAATTTAGATGCGTCAGAATTTACTAAGAAGCGCCTTCAGGGTCAGGAAATAAAGTCAGGTACGCCCACTGAATTGTAAAGGTTTCCCGGGCCCAACCAATAGCCTCACACGATTCACTTTTGGCGCCTAATGGCTGCCCCCCTCCCTCTCATCCCTCTCCCCCCCAAAAAAAAAAACAAAAAAAACATGACGCCACTGAGAGAGGGGGGGAGGGGAGGGGAGGGGAGGAGAGACAGACAGACAGAAATGGATAGATTAGACAGACAGAAAGAGGTAGGTAGACAGAGACAGACAGACAGACGAAAGTATATATATATATATATATATATATATATATATATATATATATATATATATATATAGATAGATAGATAGATAGATAGATAGATAGATAGATAGATAGATGGAGACATACGGACAGACAGAGGTAGAGAGATAGACAAATATTGATAAAAAGATAAGTAGATACAAAGACAAACAGACAAACAGAGGTAAAGAGATATTACTAATAGAGTGATGAGTAGATACGGAAACAGACAGACAGAGACAAAGTAGGGACGAAGCTCGTGCTAGTATTCGAGTCACTAAGGAAACGTGTCAATATTTCACAAAGCACAAGTATCAACTATTCTTTTATCGCCTATTGTCCTGTACCCTGTCTCTTAAGAATTCTGCCGGTCAATATACAAAAGATGTAATAAGAATAATTTACATCCAATTTATTACAAACACAGACAACAACCTTTCTCCGTTTGTGTATTAGTATTGTCAAGACTGACAAGAACGCCGTCCGCTTTGAGGATTTTTTTTTTACATGACATTATCCATTGGTTTCCGTTTTATCCATCCTTATCCTTATCCTTATCCATCCTTGTCATTGATTTATGAAAGAAGCGCTGACCATGACGTTTCACTAGGGTGGTAATAGTTATAATTGTAGTGATAGTAATTATGATAACGAGGAGAATTATTTTAGTAATGATAGAGATAGTAAAAGTAAGATGACTGTTAATGATGTGAAATTATGATAATGATGCTGATAGTAAGAAGAAGGACAGGGATAACATCAGGAGCGACAACAATAATGATGATGATGATAAAGACGAGAATGGTGATGATAATGATAATGAAGATAGTGATATTAGCAATAATGATAATAATAATAATGATAATAACAGCAGCGATGATGATGAGAATGATAATAATGAAAAGGATCAATAATATGATGATAAACGTAGTAATGATGATAATAATAATGAGGATGATAAAAGTAATAGTAATAGAAGATGATGATAATTACAGAAACAACAGTAATAATGGTGATAATATTTTTTGAAAACGGACCGGCTTGTAGAAATATCTTAATATTTAGTGGACACCTGGCAGGACTAGTACTGAATCAAGTTTATATATTGGTAATCTAATATCATATAATGCTTTGTCTCGTATGAGCTAATTATAAAGATCCAATTATATCGTTAGATTATCCAAATCTAATTCGCTACTCGAAATTAAACAGTGATATCCAGCTGCGGATGAACGGCGGAGGGGGTGGGGGGGGGGGAGGTGAAGGGGGAACAGTGGGGAGAGAAAATAGGAGGGAGGAGGAAGGGAGTGGGAGGGGGTGAAGGAAGGCGAAATAGGAGAGGATGGAAGATCGTGGAGTGGGGAATGAATGAGGGAGGAAGGGGAGAGAGAGGTTCAAGGAGGGAAAGGAAGAGAGGGGAGGGAGGAAAGCCGAGAAGGAGGGAAGAGGGGGAGCGTGAAGGGAGAGAGATGGAAGAGGTATAAAGGAAGAAATGGAAGTAGACAGGCTGGGAGAGGAGGAGGGAAAAAGAGAGCAAGGGGAAGAGGGGGGAGGAGAGAGAAAGGGAAGGAGAGAGGAAGGGGAAGAGAGGGGAGGAGAGAGAAAGGGAAAGAGGGGAGAGCGAGAAGGAAAGAAGAAGGGGAAGAGAGAGGAGGAGAGAGAAAGGGGAAGAGGAAAGAGAGAGTGAGAGAGAGGAGGAGAGATGAAGGGCAAGAGGGGTGAGGGGGAGGAGAGAGGAAGGCAGTGCAGGTGACAACCACCTCGCGTCGGGCGAGTGAGTGGAAAAGACGAGATGGATGTCTGAGGATAGTGAGCTTCGCCGAACACGTCCTCTGTGAACAGACCGAAAGCTTAGCCCTGAGTCGAACAGCAAAATAAATGATAAGGCTAAAGCAAGGTAGCCACTTTTGATATTCTTATTCTTAAGAATATTTTACTTGATTTAGCGATCGGAAGAAGGTATAATCGGGATTAAAGAATGTGTCTAATCTTTGTGGGAATGCAACCAAAAGTAAATCCACTGGCGTGTTCATATCCAAAGCATGTAAAATTTACTTTGTGGTTTCTTTAGGGTCATGTTAGAAATTCCTTGACTAGCTTCCTGATTGGAAGATTGTTGTGGGGGGGGGGGGGGGGGCAGAATGATTGTCGGAATAGAGAAATACACAGCTGTGACTGAGCTAAAATACCATATGACACATATTCGTAAAATATGCAACAAATATATCCATCATGATGTAGAAACAGTCTGAAACCAATTGCTTTGATATTCCATGCAGCCTTGCCAGACACTAACCCACATTCCTTAATCATTCAGAATTACCACTTCCCACTATCATTAACGCAAGTACAAATATCCGTATTCTCTTTTTAACTATGTTTAAACAAACACACTTTCCCCATACCCATTAAATCATAATCCTCTTCATTCCTAGGATACTTTTACCAATGGTATTTCTGAAATACGTCACACACAAAAACAAGAATGCATGTATACAGACTGACAGCAAGATAGATATTCAGGCACGCACAGAAGAGGCTAGTAATGATAAGCAAAACGAAGACGCGTCTCCTTGTCTCACACATCATTATCACATCATGAAGAATCGGTAGTTACCTTTAATCTTGTAAGTAATACCTAATACTACACGAGTCTCCAGCCAGCGTACATTCTCACGTCGAGGTCCTGACTTAGAACGCTGCCCAAACACCTCGTGTAGGAAGCATTAAGTCAATCATGTTATCGACAAGTTGCAGACACGTGTTGCTAGGTGACAGATGACTACCAGGCAGGATAGATTATGGAGAGATAGACTATAGAGCTTATACGAATAGTGATAGAGCATAGGATAATAGTGATGATGATGATAGAAATGATAATAATGATAACAACAATGATAATGATGATAATAACAATAATAACAAAGGCAGTTATAATGATAATGTCATGAAATAAAAT
>NW_028234406.1:28060301-28062801 GCF_977035675.1 Penaeus japonicus | reverse complement strand
ATAGAAAATTGGATTCGATTTTTGTTATTGTTTACGATTCATTTCATTCTTCAAAATAGAAACCGCCCCCGGGTGCGTTGGCGAGGTGCAATATCCTCTTGCACGACCCTCGGCATCGAAAGAGACTCCTTCTCAGACAGGAGCCCGCAGCCTGCAGCCGGCCCCTGTAATGAGGGAGAAATTCCCAACAGATAATAGAGAGGGAAGGACTGGTGCCTGCACACCCTGGCCCGAGGCCGCCACCAGCCGTGGCCCTCACGTGTGGCCCTCGTGAGGCCACGCCGTTAATAATACAGCTGGCGGTCAATAGCTTCCCATAAACCCCTGTGTGTGTTGGGTTTGGATACGATCCGTCGTCGTCAATGGAGAGGGAGGGAACGAGGAAGAGAGAGAGAGAGAGAGCAAGAGAGAGAGATTGAAAGAGAGATAGGGACAGAGGGGGGACCTCAGTAACGATATCTGGGACGGTCGAGTAAATAGCAACGCTATCGGGGACATTCGCACAAATCAGTTTGAATCGTGATAGCAGAGTCGCCACGTCAGGTTCATTCGAATCTCCGTGATGTATAGATTAGCTAAACAGTTAAGTTAGCAAAAAAATGAAGAGAGAGAAAAAATTAAATTCATATTCATAAACAGATGTGTGCATTTACAATATAAACATGCACGCGCGCGCGCGCACACACACACACACACACACACACACACACACACACACACACACACACACACACACACACACACACACACACACACACCAAAATACTATTTTTCGGCATATATCAAAAGAATCCTAATTACTACGCCATGGTAATGAAAATAGCCATATAGTGCACTGGAAATTATTCCAATAATTAACTTCGCATGTCTCTTGACCATATAAAAGTCTCGCCGTCCCTTGATCCTGTGCAACAGAAAATTGCAGAAAATCTCTGAATACAAGCAATTGGTCCCAGTAACTCAGCTTCCCAGTGACCGAAGGGGAAGGATAGGATGTAAAAGCATATACACGCACGCAAACACACACACACACACGCGCGCGCGCAAGAGAGAGAGAGAGAGAGAGAGAGAGAGAGAGAGAGAGAGAGAGAGAGAGAGAGAGAGAGAGAGAGAGAGAGAGAGAGAGAGAGAGAGAGAGAGAGAGAGGCAAATAAGGAAGTTAAGTCGAAGAAACAAAGAAACAAAGACAGGCAGAGAGTGGAGGTAAAAGAGAAACAGAAAGACGTCACACCTCTCCCTAGTTTTCTCTCGTATTCAAGACTATCGATGTAATTGACCAGAGCCATTTAGCCTTCGAATTCCATGCCTGGCGTGAGTGGAGCCTCGATTGCTCTCACAACAGGTGATGTACTGAATCAAAAGCTGATTAAGTACAAGGAGTGACTACATTCAGTTCGTTTGCTGAGTGGGCGTGAAGGGAGTTGTGTGTGGCGGTGGTGTTTAACGCGATTGTAATGTAATTACTGGCAGATGTGTAAGTAAAAAAGCTTTAAGAACACAAAATACAAATGGTTAATGATTTTGATATCTATGATAATGATAATGCAAATGAGAATAGTGATGATAATGATGATAACTACAACTGATTGATGGCCATGATAGTGACAATAAAATATGATGAAAATGACTGTAAAGATAATGATAATAACAATAATTATAGTGCCATTATAAAAACGACGAAGGATAGCAATAATAACAAGTTTAATAATAGTAATAACTTATTATTATTAACATTGTTCTTATCATAATTATCGCTCTGATCAATATTACTATTATTATCACTACATACAAATGATGAAAAATTATAACAATATATGCGAGTATGGTAATATACACATTTATAATATCATTAGTAAGCAAATACACGATATCAAAATTCTCTGAATATTACTATTTTTATTTTAGATTTAACGAGCCCATAAAATGGCCACCGCATTCTCTGGCTACCACCCCCTTTGTAGGGCCAACGCCGCTACGCCCAACCAGCATTCACTTCTGCCAGGCGCAATTTTTATGCGTTACTTTGCATTTGTGAAATACGAACGTCGTGTCTCCTTCCCGTTGTGAAATTATGAGAATGAATGTCAGGATTAGAATACAGCGTCAAGAGAGTGGGTCTTAATATTTGTATATCAATCCCTTCCAGTAATGCTGAAAGGGATTGTTTTAGTTAGAATGTATGTATTCGTAGCGAAGATAATAATAGTGTTTTATTATAGACATCTAGTATAATCGGATGATTACTACTATAATCTTACCGCCAATGAACCGACATAGTTACATTAATCTACAGGGTTAGTATAATGTGTAATATTAGAGGTTGTCTCCATTAATTTCAAATATGCAGTGCGTTTGTGGTCCAAGCGGTGTGTATTCCTAAGATGGTTTATGGATTATATTCATGGTGGGCGTCTTTCGCACGGTTTGTCCAGTGGAATATGCATAGAAATGGTGTATAATGGAAAATGATCATGTTTTCAATGTGGGTGATTCTATATAT
>NW_028234406.1:28047801-28052801 GCF_977035675.1 Penaeus japonicus | reverse complement strand
TCTTTATCATTATCTTTGTCATTTGTATTATCATTATTATTCTAATTATCTTTATCATTATCATTATCACTATCATTATCATTATTATCATTATCTTTATCATTATCACTATCATTATCATTATTATCATTATCTTTATCATTTTCATTATCATTATCATTATCGTCGTCATCGTCATCATCATCATCATTACCATTATCATTATCATCATCATCAACATCATCTTCATTCATATTATTATCATCAACATTATTTTCCTTTTTTATCATTGTCATTATCGTTGTTTTTATCATCACTGCTGTTGCTGTCTTTACTTTTATCATTATCATGATAATTTTCGTTATCATTGTTATCATTATTAAAACTATGATTATTATTATCACTATTATTAATATCATTATCATTATCATTGTTGTTATTATGATTATCATTATCATCATCATCCTCATTATTATCATAATTATCATAATCTTTATCATAATCCTTTAGATATTACTAATATCGATATAACGTATGTGTATGCATGTATATAAGTGAATATGTGATCATTAAAACCTTCACTTATGCAATTGATATTCAATTGAGCAATAGCTCACTCAGTTTCGTGCAAGTCTTCTAATCAAGGTTCCCGAGTTCGCGTCCCATACATAAAGCCGTTAATTTTTTTTTTTTTTTGAGGGGGGGGGGGTCGCTATCATAATCATTTAGAGTTCCAGTGTTAATGCTATCATTGGAAACATTATTGTTATTTTTCTAGTAGTCAATCATCATCATTATTATCATTATCCCTTTCGTTATCATTAGTATTGCACTTATTATTGAAAAGCTTAATGTTTAAGCATTATCGTCATCATAATCTTTATTATTCTGATCATCATCATCATCATCGACATCGCCATCACTTTCATTATCCTTTTTTCCTATCATAATTGTTATCATCATTATCATCATCATAATAAAATGATGGTCATCTCTGTTGCTATTATTATCCACAATTATCACTGTTAACATCATTATTGATATCAATATTTATTATCCTTGATTTTATTGTTACAATTATTATCATCATCATGATCATCTTTATCATTATCCTTTTCCTTAACATTATTATCATCATTATCATCACTACCATTATCATCATCATCATCATCACCATCGTCATCAGTATCACATCACCATCCTTATCATCATCATTATCATTATCACCATCATCATCCCCATCACTACCATCATCAGTATCATCATCATCACCATTATCATCACCATCCCCATAACCATCATCATCATCATTATCATCCTCACCATCCCCATAACCGTCATCATCACCATCATCATCACCATCCCCATAATTATCATCATCATCATTCCTATTTTTATCATACATAATAGCATCATTGATATTTCTTTTTTTTATCATGGTTACTATCGTTGTTTTTATCATCATTGCTGTTGCTGTCCTTCCTTTATTATTATTATCACAATTACCATTATTATTGCTATCGGTATTATTACATTGATTATCATTATCCTCATTATTGATGTTATTCTTGTTTTCATTAATATCATCATTGTCTTTATTGTTGTTGTTGTTATGATTATCATTATTATCACTATTTTCATTGTTGTTATCATAATTATCATGATTATTATGATTATCATTATCAATATCATCACTGAGAACCAGTGTCGTAGAGCCTCGAACACACACACGCAGCCATAACTCTTACGTCATCATTATCGTCATCATCATCATCGCCATTCCTCGTATTATTGTTCTTTTTCTTATTATTATCATTACTGCTACTGCTACTGATACCGGTGTTCTGTTGTTGTTGTTTTCATTATCAATAGTATTATTGTTATCATCATGATTATCATAATCAGTTTTATTACTGCTGTCATTATCATTCATGTTATTCTTGTTTTTATTAGCATCATTATTACATCGTTATTATTATTAATATTGTTATCATTATTGTTATTGTAGCTCTTGTTATCACAAATACATTAGAATGATAATTATTGTTATCATTTTAATTCCTTATTACCAGTAGTGCTCTCTTCATTGCTAATTGCAGTAGTAGCAGTAGTAGTTGCAGGATCACTCATATTTGCACCAGCATCACGATCGTTGTTGTTAACCGTATTAGTTTGATCTTATCATTTTTATTATCTTTGTTAGTGTTATTCTTCCCACTATTCGTATCTTCATCATCATTATCTATGGTAATTATTGTTATTATCATCATCATTATTATTGTTATCATCATTGCCATTATCATCTTGTTTTGTTATTACATTACACTTTTTTTTTTATTTTTTTTATTTTTTTTACTTTTTCTTTATCATAATTACCATTATTGCTCTGTCAACACTACGATTTTTATCCTAACATCATCAACAGCATCATTATCACTATCATTATTATCCTCCTCTTTCTCCTCCTCCTCTTCCTCATTATCATC
This sequence comes from Penaeus japonicus, assembly GCF_977035675.1. Lineage (NCBI taxonomy): Eukaryota > Metazoa > Arthropoda > Malacostraca > Decapoda > Penaeidae > Penaeus > Penaeus japonicus. The sequence continues at coordinate 28,050,336 of NW_028234406.1, read as the reverse complement.
ATCATCATCATTATTATCATAATTATCATCATCATTATCATAATCCTTTAGATATTATTAATATCGATATGATATATGTGTATGCATGTATATAAGTGAGTATGCGATCATTAAAACCGTCTTTTATGCAATTAACATTCAATTGAGCAATAGCTCACTCAGTTTCGTTCAAGTCTTCTAATCAAGTTTCCCAAGTTCGCGTCCCATACAAAGAGCCGTTATTTTTTTTTTTTTTTTTTTTTTTGGGAGGGGGTCGCTATCATAATCATTAAGAGTTCCATTGTCAATTTTATCATTGGTAGCATTATTGTTATTTCTATTAGTTAATCATCATCATTATCATTATCACTTTCATCATCATTAGTATTGCTCTTATCATTGAAACGCTTACTATTTAAGCATTATCGTTATCATAATATTTATCATTCCGATCATTATCATCATCATCGTCATCATTTTCATTATCAGTTTTTCCTATTATAATTGTAATCATCATTATCATCATACTTTTATCGTGCCACTGACCTGAGGCGATGATCACCGTAGATTTGACTGACGAGCCAGAGGAGGGAACGACGGAGAGGTCTGAGGCTAGGGGACTTGCTGTACGGCATTTGTTGCATTGCATTTTGTTAAATATCTCAATCTCAAATGAAAATTGAATAACAAGACAGGTCTTGCAAATTAAGATGCATCATTGTCTATGTGGCTATATCACCGCAGCATGTTCATAGCATGCCTTAACTGCATAATATATCATGCAAGTTCTGACGGTATATATACCCCCGGAACAGTCTACCGCCGAAAAAGTTTGACAGTATGTATACCGTCACGACAGGGAAAGGGTTAATGATAATCTTAATATTGATAAAGCTAATTACAATAGTAATGATAACAGTAATAGTGATAATGGTAATGATGATGATAATCATGACAATACTTATGATATCAATAAGGATAATGATAACATCAATGATATTGGTGATAGTATTATAAATTATGATGATTATAACAATTATGATAATAATGATGATGATTAGATAAGTAATGATGATGACAATAATAATGATAGTGATAATAAAAAAAATAATAATAATGATAATGGTGGTAGTCATGATGATAATGGCAATAGTAATAATAATGATAATATCAATGATGATAATGATAATAACAATGATGATAAGGATAAGGATAATAATAGTAATGATAATAATAATAACAAGGGAATAAGAGAATAATCAATGATTACGGTAATAATAATGATAATCATAGGATGATAATAATCATGATGATGAAAAGTGATTATAATGATAGTAATAGTATTAGTGACAATGATACTGAGATACCATAATGCACGATGCTTCCAGCATTTAGCTTAAGAGCAGTTCACTTAACATTTTCTAAGTTATGGCAAATGTGCTGTCTAAGCTGTCTGTATTCAGGAATTCCTGGTGTTTTTTTCAGAAGAAATTTCGGTGCAGCTGACAACTATTGCGAGCGGCACCAAATAGCATGCGTCTCAGGGGCCCTTTCTCTCCCCTTTCCTATATTTCCCATATTCCTCACTTGCTCCACCTTTGTTTATATTCCCCTCTCCCTCTTTATTTCCTCTTTCCTGTCCTCCTCTCCCCTCCCTCCTCCCTCTTTCACTCTATCACCTCTCCCTCTCTCACCTCCCCCTTTCCCTCTCCCACTACCACCTTCCCCTTTCCCTCTCCCCCTCCCACCTCCCTACCCCCCCTCCCTCCTCTCATCTCCCCCCTCCCCTTTCGATTTGGCCCCTCCCTCCCCCGTCCCCCTATTTCCACGGAGGGAGAGCGACCTCCTTCCTAGAACCCGCCGCATTCCACCTCCCCCCCCCCCCTCCCCTCCACCTCCCCATTCCATGAGAACCCCCGAGCCGAGCCTGGGTGGATATTGATCCACGTCCTTGATCCACTTTATGACCTTAAGATAGCATACATCTTTGATCCGCGATACATTCTTCTTTCTTTTTCGATATTTATAATTTCATCGGTTTTGGAGTTTGTCTCCATCTAGCCTGCCATTTCTTCTCCTTCGTGGACATCAAAGACTGACACATTCCATTCCATTCCAAGAGGAGCGACGAGATCTCTCCTTCCGCTCAGGGACATTCCACTGCCATGAGTGTGAGGAAGGCTCGCCGTCGGAAAGCGCGCCGTGTTGCCGCCAGGAATGCCTTGGTTGTTTAGTTCGTGTCTGCGTACTTGGGTTCTGGAGAGAGTAGGTTATACATACATAAGTACATACAAACAAACACGCACACACAGACACACACGTACACACACATACATACATATATATGTATATGTTTGTGTGTATATACATATATATGTATTTGTAAGATATGTGTATGTGTACATGTGTATACATATATACATACATACACACACACACACACACACACACACAAACAAACATATATATAGATATATATATATATATATATACACGTATATGTATATATAAATATACATATATATATGTATATATGTATATATGTGTATATATATA
>NW_028234406.1:28035301-28037801 GCF_977035675.1 Penaeus japonicus | reverse complement strand
CGTCGTAATAAAAAACTTCTTCATTATTTTGCGGGTTGGCGGACTTGTCACGAAGGTGTGATTATCCTCCTGAACTGTGCTTTGCTGAGTGAAAAAATAAGAAAGATGTAGCGCATACTTAATAAGACTTAATGCAACCAAAGGAAAATTGTATTTCACAGGAAATACTATAATAATCACAATGAAATAATATAATGAAGATAATGATGATAACAATAGCAAAAGTGATAATAATGATAATGATTGTAGCAGTAATAATAACAATTTTGCAAAAATATATATTTATATAGACAATGGTAATGCAAATAATGGTTGTTATGACAGCATCAGGAACATTTGTGGTAATAATTATGATAGTGATGGTGAAATACAGATGAGGAAGATGAGGCTTGGATTGCAACGCTAATGATGATGACATTGTCAAAACAGGAGCCACAATGCTGATGATAATGGAAAGGAATATAATGGTATAAATCATAACAACGATAAGATGATAATGAAAATATAGGTAATCATTAGTGATAAAGATGGTAATAATGATAGTAACAATAATGATAATAATGATAGTAACAATAATAATAATGATGATAGTAGTGATAAGGATGATAATTATAATAATGATATTAATGGTAATAATGATAATGGTAATAATAATAATGATAATAATGACAATGATAATAATACAGTGATGACAATAATGATAATCATAATAATAACGACAATGATAATAATAACGATAATGATAATAATAAGAATGATAAAAATAATGATGATAATGATAAAGTTAATAATGATCATAAGTATGGAAATGATGATGGTAAATATGATGATAATGATAAGAATATTCATTATGATAACAATGATGATGATAAGGATAATGATTATAATAGTGATGATATTGTTAATGATACAAAAAATAATGATTAAAACGATAAGGAAAATTATGATAGCAATCATAATAAGAAATTATATTCGCGATAATAATGATGATAAAGATTTGTCATTATCATTATGGTTATTGTTATTGACATTATTCTTATTCCTATTAATGTTATTATTGCTTTATCTATTATCATCATTACTATTATTATCATTATCGTTATTGTTGATATCATCATCATAAGTAGGAGTAGTTGTAGTATTATTATTTTCATTATAATCATTACCATAATGATGATGAAGCTAACAATAATAAAAATAACAGCAACAATATGCTTGACAACAGCAACAATAAATAAATCCGTATCATCAAATACTTGCAACCAAGAGCATTTCCTTTGCATTTCTCTCTCCCTTGATGGAGAGGACTTCTCCCTTGCAAGGTCACTCATGTCTTGCAACCTCTCAACGTCTCCGCCTTCTCCCTGCTTTTGCAATCGCTATTAATGATGATATCGTATTGGCTTATTGTGATTGTTTGTATCAGTGTGTGTGTTTGTGTGTTTGTGTGTTTGTGTGTGTGTGTGTGTGATTTATTGTTTTCTCATTGTAACAATACAGTAAATGAAAAAATAAGATCCTATTTTTCTTTGTATTTATGCATCTATCATTGTCATCAATATATAGATTGTATATATCGAGCGAGCTTCATGAAATTAACCATAGTAATAAAAAATCGTTTTCGATTTGGTTTGTTTATAAGAACGTAAGTGCATAGGATAAGTCTCGCTTGGTTAACTTTAATGACATCATGAATCAGTTGCTGGTGTCATGAGCGCTCAGTATGCATGACCTGTACAATTATATGTGCATGTTTTTTGTTTTTTTTTTGTTTTTTTTTATGACGATAGAATTGGTCATTTCCCAAGTTATGTCTGCAGCTTAATGGCAAATGAATTATTCAAATATTCAAGAAACATAATTGACTGATATATATTACGAGTATAACCATCGTTCTAAGATTCAGAAAGCAATAATTTCCAAATCGATTAGAACAATGTTAATGTTTATCACGTATTATATCAACGCTTTAATGGCCTCTTTAACAAGGTCATAAGGGAGGAGTCACTTTGCATGCATACAGTGTCTTTGTGGAGATGTTAAAAGATATTGAAAGATATTGAAAAGTTCGGCAAAATGATATGATATGATGGCCGTGTATATAGCCCACTGATTATGATAAAGGGAGAGGTTGTTATGAACATTATCATTACAGATATGTTATGAGCACTTTCATAACTATTATCACTATTATTACTTTCGTCATCACAGTCATCATCATCATCATTATTACGGCTATTAGCATCGTTATTATCATACATTTCTTTGATAGTTATAATTAATACTATCCTTGTTATTATTACTCGTTATTAGGATTATATTGTTTTATCATTACCATTGTCACTATCATCATTATTATCATTGTCATTATCATTAACATTATCATTTCTTATTATTATCACTATCATTATTATCATTATTATCATCACTACCATAATTATCCTCATCATTATCATCCTCATCATTATTGTTATTGTTATGATTACTATCATTATTATTA
>NW_028234406.1:28017801-28022801 GCF_977035675.1 Penaeus japonicus | reverse complement strand
GGAGAAGTATGTGGATTTTGTGAGCGTGTGTTTAAAGGGGAAGGCCTTATGATGGTGGCAGTGTGATCTGGGATTTGTAGGATTTATATGACATTATATCAAAGTGATTAGTTACTTTTTATTACACCCAAGACCCTTTCTTGACTCTCTGCAGCTGAAAGTTTCGGGCAGCAACCTAACCTCAGTGTGTAAGTTAGTGTTCAAAGTGACGCGACACGACGCCAATGACTCTCTCTTCCTGGAGGGTAACCTACTCGACCTGCTCCTCGAGGCCGTGGCATGTGTGCCGCCCCTGGAGCAGCCCGAGGCGTGTGTCTATGGCTACGGCGCACTCAAGTTCCTCACCATGAATTCCCAATTAGTGACGCGCCTCCTGAACCGAGGGGTGCTGGAGCTCCTGGTTCTGCACATGAAGCTCATCGTCAACCACGTAAGCGTGTGGCCGGGGAAGCGCAATGGTTGTATGAGGGACAAGAACTGTGAACACATGCATGGATATCCTATCCTCCTCATCCCACATAACTCAGATGCCTATACTGCGTATTCCCTTTTTCTTTGAGCAGCAACAAGAGAGCGGAAGCGTACCCGAACAGACCCACTACGCCCTGGTGCAGCTGACAGGGACCCTTCGCCACGTGAGCAGCTGTGAAAGGACTTTCCCTCTCCTGCTGGTGACAGGGGCGGTGCCACAGGTGTGCAATCTACTGCAACATTTCTCCCACGACGCAGATGTGACGGCTAATGTAGTTAGAATTCTAAGGTATGTTGAATGTGTTTTTGAATACGGTTATGGGTACACTTTTATGCCTATTGTGTACGTAAAGATGCTTCTTTTTACTACGATGAAAAACAGATTACTTATGTCTAGGAGTATACAACAATAAACACCACAAGATGCTTACCTTACGAAATTTCACAATCACTTTTTCTAAATATATTGAGAACGTTCGACGGTAATTATTGATAGCCACGACGAGACAATAACATTTACCATTAATTTTGTACAGTATCTTTGCGACCCACGAACATTCCCTTTGTAAAATTCGATATCCAAACAACCTGAATCAGTCGATTACAACATGTCAGTATTACGGTACCTCTATTTTTTTCTGCAGCATCATATCAACCCACGAGGAGTGTTGCGCCGCCGCCGCCTCCCACCCTGGCACTCTTCCGGCGACAGTGAACGCCCTCCGTCGCCACGCCTCCTCGCCCGCGATCGTAGTGCGTCTAGCTTACGCCCTCGGCAACATGATGGCCAACTCGGACGATGCGCGCTGGCAGGTGAGAAATGATCCTGATGTAAGAAAAAAAAGGGAGGACGCGAGGGGGGGATGGGAACGAAATAATTTTGATAGTCTTGTTTGTTTTTAAAGAGGGAAGCATACGAAACGAATTCAGTCTTGTAGCCCCGTTTCTTTGATGGTTTGTTTTTAAAGATATAAGGCAGGGGGTGGGGGGCAGGGGGCAAGGGAAAAAGTGATTTTGATGGTTTTATTCTTGTTTGTTCTGTGGTTTGTTTATAAAATACGGTGAAAGGAAGACAAATTTGTTGCAAGAAGAAACGAGTTCGTTAAAAAAAAAAAAAGTGTTGGCAGTTGGTCTATGTCTTTTTAGGAAAGGAGAATGCATGGGGAACAACTCAAGCTCAAATGGGGAAAAGTCATTCTTAAAATTCAAATACACGTCGACAGCTCCATGAAACAGTATTGCGACAGGGTACGTCAAACTTTATATAAACCTTAGAACTAAAAATCATTCTTTATTACCATATGCTTATTCTCACTCACAGTTGTTCAGCGAAGAAGGCTTTACGGAGACGTTACTGGAGTTGCTAACCGAGTACCTACGACGGGACCGCCACCATCAGGCCGAAGACATGGCTGACCCGCTCACGCCTGCCAGCGGCGCTCCCGAGGACGTCATGGTCAAGGTAGGCGGAGATGCTGGCGTAGACATACATGTATATGTATATATATATATATGAATATATGTTTATATGTACATATATGTGTGTGTGTGTGTGTGTGTGATTATATGTATGCACAGTATGTGTATACGTGTATATATAAATATATATATATAATATATATATATATAATATATATATATATATATTATATATAATATATATGTGTGTGTGTGTGTGTGTGTGTGTGTGTGTGTGTGTGTGCGTGTGTGTGTGTGTGTGTGTGTGTGTGTGTGTGTGTGTGTGTGTGTGTTTATATGTATGCACAGTGTGTGTATACGTGTATACATGCATAATCAGAATATCAACACCAAACCATTCAATGAACTCTAGATAGATAGATAGATAGATAAAGTAGATAGAGGGGTAGCAGATAATCACTTATACAGATATACAAAAAGACAGACAGAGAGTTTGAGACAGACAGACTAATACCTCTCTCCCTCCTCAGCTGATCCGCGTCCTAGCCAACGTCTCCGTCCACGCCCGAGTCGGCCCCGTCCTAGCCAGGTCACGAACTTGCCTCTCGCTGCTGATTTCCGTCCTGAGACACAAGGCCGTGGACGAGAGCGAGGAGCTGGTGCTGTCCGCCTTGGCTACCTTGAATAACCTCACCTTCTACACGCGGGATCAACCTGTTTCCGCTCTCCACACGCAGCTTGCCGAGTGTAGGTTTTGGGTGTCGTGCGTTGTTTTCTTTTCTTTTCTTTTCTTTCTTTTTTTTGTGATGGTTCTGATGATAGAGATGTTGGTGCTGATAATGTTGATGGTGATGTCATGGTGGTGATTGTGGTAGTGATGGTGATGATAATAACAGCATTGGTAATTATGATAGCAAAATGGTAGTTATTGTATGATAATAAAGATACTGGGGTGAGGTTAATGAAAATAATGATAATATGGGGATAATGATAATGAAAATAATGATATTAATAGCAGCAATTTGAGCATCAATGGTACACCAAGTTTCTTATGATATGTGTTATACTTTATTGTAGTCATATTTTGTATAAACAAAAAAAAATCAAGTAATACAAACCTAGGAATGTCCTCTTCAAATTCATCTTAAAATTGTTTTCAATTTATCCAAAGTGTTAATGAAACTATTAAAGATTAACAAAATTAATTCAAAACATTGGGAGTAAATCTATAAATAGTACAGAATTAATTAGAGTGGTTGAAATATGGGAAGGGATAGCACTCAATTCTTATTTTTATTTTTTTGGTTTTATGTATGTTTTGTTTTGTTTTTCATTTAGTTTGTTAACATGGTTAGAGACTGTCTTGCTGTTCACTTCTATGACATATGTCCTAATTCGTTTATTAATTCCAGGTTTATGTGACATGTTACCAATGGATCACGTCGAAGGCCTCGTGGAAACCATTAGAGTATTTGGCAATCTGACACATTTCCGAGAGATACGTGACATCGTTACCAAAAGGGCTGGTTAGTATAATCAAAACCATTTTTTTAGCATCATGCATGTCCTTTGTTAAGTGGATATTGTATATTTTGTTTATGCGCTGGTTGTGATGATGATATCAGCTTTTGTCTTTCCTTTACGATCAGAAAAAAAAAGAGAGAAAAAAAAATAGTGCCTTCTCATTTTCATCTTGCTTGTATGATTGTGTTGGTTATTTATTTTTGGTGAAAATGTGCATCTCAATAAAACAAAAAACAAAACAAAAAAAAAATGAATGGGACTAGGGGACAGATTCGTCAAATCTGTCCACTCATTTCTGTGACTTATTTTTCTTTAACCCTTTAAGACCCGGCGATGCAAGGAAGCCGATTCTCGGGTTGTCATGGTAAGTCCCACACGAAATCGATGAATAAAAACAAATATCTTCCTTGACAGATATCTCCACTGATTTCTAATATCTTAATGAAAAAAAAAGTTTACATACAAAATGAAAAACCACTATCAGCTGGAATGTGGCAAGTAAAGTGTGTATTTGAATGTACTGTTAATTATATGTATAAGTAAGCATTGTTATGCATGAGTATCCGTGGCTTAAAGGGTTAATCCATTAAGTGAACATTAGAATAGAAGACAGCATGCATCCATATTATTATTTACTGTTGTTGATATACGCATATCTGCTGATAATGGTTCTTAAGTTGTTGAAAATGCCTGTTGATATCGAAACATTTTTTAGTAGATATGTTTATAAATAAGTGACAAATTACCTATTACAGTTCTGGAGATTCTCATCGAGATGCTGGACTGCGATTCCCGAGAACTGGTCTACGTGTGCGCTGGCGTGCTGGTCAACCTAATGTCTGATGCTTCTAGACGATCCATTTTCCAAGAGGAAAATGGTGTCTTGAGGTATATATTCTCTCATACATTGTAAATGATAGACTGCACTGTATATGGCAATAGCTCACTCAGTAATGATACCCATATTAATCAGGAGACAGGATGGGCTGTGATGTAGCCACCTGCCAGTGACCATCTAACATATATGGAAGCATTATGAATGAATAGTTGATTAAATCTCTTAAGAATTTCAACATGCGATAATGAATAAATCCTTGACTGTTTTGATTATAGACTCTTTAGAAAAAAGTAGAAACTAACATTTTTATCTTGATTTTTACTGATTTATTCTGTACATCATTATTACCAGGATGATAGATGTACTACAGTACTTTGGCTATGGAGACTGGCAGTTATGTAGTCTTGCCTGCCAAGTACTTTGGAACTTCTGTGCTTCTGCAGCTGATGTTCAGTCAACGCTTGGTGATAAGGAGACAGAAAAGCTGGTGTTTGTTCTAGAAGAATTTTTGGGTGAGGATTTTCTTTAGACATATTGTGTAATATTGGAAACTTCCCAAACGTGCTACCTCCAACCAGTATTATATTTCCTTTGGTACCAATATATATGAAGCCAAATCAGGATTAACCAACTTAAATAAACCAAAGCCTGATAACAATGTCTTACAGATGACGACTCCTACTTCAACAATCCTGAGGTGTTTGGAGAATGTGACCCCGAGACAAAAGACGTGGTGTACCAACTGTGG
>NW_028234406.1:28005301-28010301 GCF_977035675.1 Penaeus japonicus | reverse complement strand
AAAACTACCTGACTTGTGGAAAATTCCTATCCAGGAACGGTAATATAAACAGCCCCAATTCTTTGTGAACATTTTAAAATTTGCTTCTGAGACCTTAAAGATTAAGTCTGCATTAACAGACATTAATATTTTTTTATAGTTATGAGGATAACCTTTTTGTTGCTTTGCACTGTGACAAATAACAAAAAGATTACAACCAAATTGATCAACAAAAAATATGAAGTATAACTTTTGTAGTTTGACAGCAAAATAATTGAGTAAAGTGAGGAAAGATATTATATCTATACTTTATTTTCCTCAAAATCTAAATTCTAATTCTTGGGGAGCTGTCTAGCACTTGATACACATATTTAAGTGACAATTTTCAGGGCCTTTTATTCACATTGCATACAACATTCCTTCCAACTTCAAAATCTTGAGTATCAAATATCACAAGTAAAGACTACATAGCCTGAATTGTGAAACATTTTGAATTATTTCTCCCATATAATAAAGAATAGATAAATAGGTAAATAAAGAATACTAAGAAAGCAACCCCCCATCCCCCTAAAAAAAAATCAAATGATTACACAGCAAACCAATTATCATCTGTGATAAATATGTCAAGCATAATTCAGAAGCATATCATTATACATCAAGAGGACAGATCATTTTCATACTACATTTTTCCCTTTATTGAAATTACTCTATTCATTCCAGCAGTTGTGTAACTACAGGATCAAATCATAAAGCTGCAACATGTTCTACAATTGAAAGATATTTCTTATATGACAGATTGGCATTTGAATATGGCATCTATTTGGAAAGTTTTGATTAAGTTTATGCTTTGTCTGGGGTCCTCAACCATCTCCTCCACTACCTCACCTTATTGTATTGATACCCTGTTTAGCTTTGAAACATTTTGCCACAAAAATGCCTTGCACTTGGAGGCTGCGCATGCTTGTTGTCTTGCTGGCGGAAGTGGCATTGTGTAAATGTAAGCCTGATATAAGGTGTGATATCACATCAAGGGAATATTTCCCTCCTGCTGGATGACATCATATCATGTCACTATCTCTTCCTTAAAACACAGGTTTAACATTATTATGAATGTCTATACTTATAGGGGTTCCATTTCTATAGATGCATTTTTCTTTACTTGTGAAAATAATGTAAACAAATACAAAAACCTCCAAAAAGTAAGAAAAACACTTACACTGATGCTGTAATAAGGCACTTGTTGCAGGAGCATAATATTCAGAAATCTGGTGGTGGAGTAAGAACTGTAGCGTTCTGTGCAAAAGTTCTTTATTTCCACTTGAAGATGCTTGGTCTATTACACTTGTTAATTTTCTAGGTATTTGTTCAATCAAATCTGGATGCTGCTCCAGTAAATCATCAACCATCTGTGAATATAAAATCAATTCTATAATAGGAAATATGTAAGTGTAAACATTAATATTCTTGGTAACTATTTAACCCATTCCCGACGGGGGAATTCTAGCCTTGAATGTCCAAATGCCGGGGCGTTCGAATTATTAGGCCTAAATCAATTGAATGGCTGGCAACACATGCCGCCGCGGCCTGGGGCGCCTTTTTTCTTTTGACGCGGTACACCACCCACATGTTGTACTGGTGTGGGTTAATTAAACCAGATGCTGCTCAAATAAAATAAACTGCAACATGCAAAAAGTCATAACATTTGCAAAAGCCTACATTTGAATAAATCTTCAAAGCATATAAATATTCAATCTATAGTCTTCCAATCAGAAATCTATCTGTATCTCTGTAATGTATTAATTACATATATCAAACAAGACAAAAACAGAATACAAGAAAATATGTTATTAACTTCAAGATATTTCATTTTAGTACATGACATTATGAAAAATGAATTCCAAAAACAGGAATCAAAATCAAAGCTTACCACATGATGACGATGTCTCGCACTGCAAAATCCAGCTCTCCACAGTGCCAGGGCCGGTCCGTGCTGGCTGTGTTCTTTAGCTAAAGTCGTGACGAAGAAGAGAGCCTGTAAAATTTTACAATTAAGATTTACACTGTTTCATACATAAATAATAATCAATATAAATATCAATATATTCTCTAAATTACAGAATAATGGCTAAAAATCTATGATATAGCAAATATTGCAGTCAGTGATAAAAAAGACAAAAGCATCATGTACTTTACCATTTTCTCCTGGTTTTCGTCACCCGTTTCCATCACCTTTGAAAGTATAAATGCAGCTGTATCTTTTGTCTTCTTGATACGCTTAGGATTATTGACAAACAGTTTATGAAGAACATCCAGGCTTTCTTTCAGTTTCCCTTCACAATACAAGGCACTGCAAAATAGGGTTAAAGTCATCATTAGAAGAAATAATAACAACACACCTTAACAATTTGCAACTATAATTCCTGACCCTTTTGCACTTGCAACCCCTTTCTTCTCCCCCCTTAGCATATGTGACCCCCTGCTTTTACCCTGGGACGTCAGCAAAATGAAAATTTTGGTAAAGTTCTAGCTGATGGACAAAGTTTTTCTCCTAAAGACCACTTTGATGCCCTGGGGGTTATGACCAACAGGTTAGGAACCACTGGTTTAAGAAATGCTTTCAAATTGTTATTTTGGGGACCAATATTTGTTTTTATTTTGAGTGTCAAAACCTATGCCAAGTATATGTATTAAGTTTATTCTTGAAATCACATTATTTTCTGTGATATATGTACAATTCATAATGGACACATAATTTGTAACAAGAGAGAATATTCTGCATCAGGGTGAGATATCAGATAAATTAGTATGTGAGAATTCTAAAAGCAAAAAATATAGATAAGTACCAAAGCTGACATTACCTTGCAAAATAGGTATCAAAATACAAATGATATTTGTACTGTCTGGGATAGCCACTTCGAGCCATATCTTTAATTCTCTTCACATCATCTATATTCCCATCAATGGAAGCCCAAGCACATAGCTGTCTCAGTATAGGAAAAGATGGATATTGCTCCTTTCTGCAATATAAATACAACATATCAGAAGTTCGAGAAAATATTTCTGAACATAAAATAATAAAAACAATAGAAGTACATTCACACTGGTTACCACAATTTACTTTAACAATATCTGTCTTATTACATACATAATATCTTCTTGTTTTTTTGTTTTTTTTTTCTCATTTACATGAGCATATACAGCTGAAGTGTACTTAAGCCATTTAATAATGCAAATTTAAAGATCAATGTGTTATGCACCTGCAGTCTATAAGTAAAAAATATAATTCAGTTATCTTACCTTCCATATTCTTCCACTGCAGTAAAGGCTTTTCTAGTTTCTTTAAGATTTATCATTTCAAGAAGAAATGATTCTTCTGCGTTGCTTATTTTTTTTATTTTGTTTTGAGGTACTTGTATATATAGGTTCTTGACTCCACCCTGCAATTCTAATGAAGCTTGTTTTGGCAGCTCATGTTCTTTGACATCTATCGCAATATCAAAAACTTGTTCCTCCTTTTTTCTGCCTTTCTTCTCTCCTAAGCCAGCTATTTCTACATACGATTGATTACTGATTCTTGAATTATCTCTTTCTCCTGAGGAGTGACTTCTATCTTGCATTGCAATTTTCTGATCATTGCATAGTATTTTCTGATGACTGACACCCTTGTTATAATTATTTGACAAATCATTTGCCTGAACTTTTTCTTTCTTCATGTAATTATTGACATTCAAATGTTTGGTTTCTCTTGCAATATGCTTCCATTTGTTTCTTTTCTGGTAGGTCTTTGTTGTTCTTAAATTATGGACAAAATCATCAAGTTTGTCGTTTTTTGCTGCTCTGACATGGCTGTCAGTTACCTGGCTATAGTGTCTTGTGATTCTACATGACTCTCCATTAACATTCGGTGTAATAACGAGTTGAGCAGCGGCTGGTATTCCATGCTTGCACAGGACACAAAAGCGTTGCATATACATTAGAACATGTGCCTGCTTTGTGTAAACTGTCTGCATGCCTGGAAAAGTTAATAAAACATGAGTGTACATATCTTCATACAAAAATCTCTACATGTGAAACAGGAAAAATATGTAGTCTTTAGAAATGTAGTTCTACTTATATACATTTCAAAATCATACTTTCATTCAATATGAATAAGGGATCATGTAAATGTCCACATGCTGTCCCTTCTGACATTACACCATAGGTGAAAAGTATTGTATTTCATATACAAATGAAGAGACTTCATAATGTATATAAAATCTATTGATTGCAAAGATGGATATCCCTAAAACTTTTGAAAGGAAGCTGAATCTGTGATTGTTTCAGATATCATTAAGTAAGCTTTTACCTGTAAAAAAGCAAGTTGGAGATTCAAAGATGTTATCTAATTTTTAATTTACTAATGCAAAGTTTTTATATGCGACTAAAGTGTACTATAAATTTTATAGTGAGTTCATATAGAAGATAAACAATATTCACAGCTTCCTATGCATCCAAAACTATGATAATACTTTACTTTCCCAAAGGCCTTCACATATCACTGTTAAATAATATGAATAATATGCTATCATGTTGACATCCATTACCATGTTACTCCATACTGTACAAAACAATTGTGATAAAAAAGCCTAATTACTACATAACATATAAAATTATGTGTTAAAATGGAATAAGGTTAAACATATAAGCAACATTAAATACAATATTCAAGAATATTGGACAATAGGTCTGAAATTAGTTTTCTTTTCATAGTATTAGTGCTGTCATTTTTCTCTTCAGAAATGTAACCTAAACTTTCTGCCACACTGGGTACCAGAGGAGAGAGTTTAAGCATCATGTGTATTTTCTCTTAAATATCACAAAATATTGTTTGCCAGAATGCTATTTTTTGTCACTGCCATGCTTAACTGTGCACTTATAAAGTCAGAAACAATTTAATGCTTCTCTGTGCAGTTACACTTCATCCTGACATCTCTAATGTCAACCTTCACCATTCTGTAGCGCTTGAATAAAAACATTCTATT
>NW_028234406.1:27992801-27995301 GCF_977035675.1 Penaeus japonicus | reverse complement strand
TCGCTGCATTTTTCGTAGATGCTATAAAGGGTGAAAGAGAGAGGGAGAGAGAGAGAGAGAGAGAGAGAGAGAGAGAGAGAGAGAAATTTTCTGCTTCCTTTGTGACAGACCCATTTCCCTTTCATGTACAGCTGGGCAACATGTCCTCCACGGTGACTTTTATAGTCCTCCTACTCAGCTGTTATTACACAGGTAAGAAAACGTTTTCTGTCTCCTTCGTTTCAAATATATGTAAATTAAATCACATATAATAAATTAATAATCATGTAGATAAATGTATTAATAGATAATTAAACTGATAAATAAATAGACATATATATCCACATCTATCTATCTATCTTATTAATTCTTATCATATTCACCTTTCTAAGTGCAAATTTATTACCCGCGTATATAATTGTAGGTAAGACCATCTCTCAGCCTTTCATTCTACATGGGTATATATTGTTACCGTGTTCTTATGTTCTTCCAAAAGCCGGCCAGGAATGTTCTTCAGATGAACTCAGGTGCAGAGACAACACCCGATGCATTCCCCTCCGCTACATCTGCGACAACGACAACGACTGCGGCGACAATTCTGACGAGGACGAAACTCTGTGCGACGTAAGTTCATTGCAATTATGCAAAACACACACACACACACACATACACAGGATTAACAAGTCGTATCTAGCACACAGAAAGATTACAATAATAACAGTAATGATGAAAAAGCGATAACCTCAATAACAACAATTTATTCCTAATACACACACAAAACTAGTAACTACAGCATTAACGGAGTTAACGACAATGTCACTTAAACATTCCCATAAATGTCCCACCAGGCTTGGCGTTCCGAGACGTGCGACCGAGGCCAGTATATGTGTGAAAGATTCGGGGATGCGTCATGTGTTCCGATCCCCGATTATTGCGAAGCTTCGAACCCTCCGTGCACAGGAGACCTCGACCCGAGGATCTGCCATGTAAGGAGCGCGTAAACTTTGATGATGATTAATCTTCTGAATAGTGAACGGATATTGTGAAAAAAAATTGATTGTTAGTTGTTATAGCTATAGGGAAATGGAAGGATACACTTATAATATTTCTCTCTTACAAAGTGTTACTTTCTTTCTTTCAGATCGTAAATGATGGGAAGATCCAGAATTTCTCAACGATAATAGTCAATCCCGGTTGGTCTCGCCTCGTGTATCTGTTAAAAAAAAGAAATTATTATTAGCATTAGTGCCTTTGCTTATCATTAGTAAGAGTATGTTTAAACACGTGGACTTTGATTTATTAATGAATATGTTTGAGGAAGATAGCACAAAAAGGATGTCAAGAACACCCATGTATATCTGTTTTGATTCCTCAACTATCGATGCAACCGCCATTGTAAATTACCTTTCCCCTACTGGCAATACCCTTACTACTCTGACCGTCACAAATGCTTTTCAGGAGCCATTGACAATACTGTCATTTACACTTCTTCTTCTTCTCAGCTTATCCCTATTTGGGGTCGCCGTTTTTTATGAGCTTTCTCCAAGTACTCCTATTGTATGCTATTGCTATGTCATCTATGTTCTTTTCCTTCAAGTCCCTTTTTATACAATCTTTCCATCTGGTTTTGGGTATACCCTTTCTTTTATTCCCTTCTACTTCCATTTCCATAACCTCTCTCCCAACATGTTCTTCACCCTCCCTTCTCTTTACATGGCCAAACCACCTCAGCCTAGACTCTTGGATTTTCTTTGAGACTTCCCCTACTTTGGCTGTCCCTCTGATATATTCATTTCTGATCCTACCTTTCCTGGTAACTCCTGACATCCACCTAAGCATTTTCATCTCTGCCACGTCTAACTTTCTTTCTTCTTTATGTTTAAGAGGTGCTGCTTCCAGGCTGTAGGTTAAGGCTGGTGTAACTACGAATTTACACTAACATTGCTATATTGTCATGAATCAGGATATCTAACAACCTCTTACTCTGTTCTTTACACAGGTACAACCAACTTAAATAGGAGCAAGATTCGGGGAGAAGAGCTGAAGGAAGTTGTGAACTTCACCCTTAGTCACCCTGCTTGTCCACCATTGTTCACCCTCGTCGGGGACCAGTGTCTGTCTATCCTTTTTGTCAATAACGTGGGTAATTTTATTAGTGTTTATTGTTGTTATATATCATTAAGTTTATTAGCTGTACTTTATGTATTGTCAGTGTCGGTCGAAAGACCGTATCTGCTGCAAAGCCTTGGTGAAATATCATGGGTCTTGAATGAATGAACTAACGGTAGTCCTCCATTTTGGAAGGTCGCAAGTTTTGCCGGCTTTCTTGTTTCTTCGAGGATTTTTTTTTTTTTTTTTTTTTATTATTATTTTTTTTTTTTTGTCTTCACCCCCTGAGTTGACTCAGTATTCTCTGCGATTAGATATTTTAGAAAGTCTATCAGGGGATACTCTAGTAATCGCTTATCTCAAATTCAAACGGGAAATTATTAATAGAAAAATTGTATCAACAAATAAAACT
>NW_028234406.1:27967801-27972801 GCF_977035675.1 Penaeus japonicus | reverse complement strand
AGACATTGTAACTCGTTTCTTTGGGAGTGTAGCTGGCATGGAGTCAAGGGGCTCGGCATCTGGAACAAAAATGGGTTTTAAGAAAGATTTCCTTTCGCGAATACTACGTGTTTTATTGCTGTTGGTAATGGTGTTGTTATATGTAGTATATGTTGATATGGTATTTTTTGCACTTTTGTTTATTAATTATTATTCATAGAATGAAAACAACCCGAATGCTGTTATATATATATATATATATATATATATATATATATATATATATATATATATATATATATATGTCTGTATATTATATATATATATATATATATATATATATATATATATATATATATATATATATATATATTATATATATATATATATATGAATATATATATACACTAACACATGGGTATATACAGATATGTATGTATATGTATGCATATATGTATACACACACACACACACACAAACACACACGTGCATATATATATATATATATATATATATATATATATATATATATATATATATATATATATATAAATATATATATATATATATATATATATATGCGTGTGTGTGTGTTTGTATTTATACACACACACACACGCGTGCGTGTCGATCATTTGCATAAGCTTTCTTGCTGATGTACTAATCCAACTCAAATAAGGGCAAAGGTAAACAGAGACAGTGAACGACCGTGATGGCCATTTATCAGAATTTCGTGATTACACAAGACAATATAGCTTTGGTTTCCTCCTCCAGATGTAGAGTGTCATTTTGTGTATGTGTTTGTTTGTGCCTCTGGGTTAGCAGGTATGACTGAACGTCTGCATGTTTGCGTTATCATGTGTAGAGAGAGAGAGAGAGAGAGAGAGAGAGAGAGAGAGAGTGAGTTTGTATGTGTGCGCATATGTGTTTTTATGTGTATTTCTTTTATTCCAAGCTCACTCTGATAGCCTACACAACAGCTCGTGCTTTCGTTTCCATTTTTGCCTCGAGATTCTCTGGCTCCCAACGCGAGTTTAATTTGATGCAAAGCGTGTTCGTTTTGCACGTTTGCTTTCAAGTTGATACTTCTCACGGTCGTTTAATATCCTTCAGCATTAGCATAAGACAACAATCCATCATTACGCATCAGCCTTCGTGTTCCAGGTTCGTTGGAGAACTCTTTCCTCTTTCCTTGTTTTTTTCCTTGTTTGTCTTCCTTTGGTTTTTCTTTGCTTTTTTTCTGTTCTTCACATCTTACTTCCTTCTCCTCCATCTACGCATCCACTTTTATTTAGTCTCCTTCTCCTTTTCTTTCTATTTCATCATCCTTACCCTTCACTTTCTCCTCCTTCTCTTCCTCCTCCTTCTTCTCTTCCTCCTCCTTCTCTTCTTCTCCCTCCTTCCTCCCCTTATTGAACGTTCCTTCTACTTCTTCCCATTTTTCTTCCCACTTCATTCATCTCTCGCCTCACCTTCGCCTCTATCAGCTTCTCCTTACCCTCCCTTATTTCTTTCCTTCATAATCCCACCGGTTTCCTCCAAGGCCCCGAGAAAGGACGAGAAAGCCCGAGAAAGCCCGAGAGGCCCCGAGAACACATTAAGCATGCAAGTCCAGAATCGGATTAGGGTGTCTTGTGGGGCGCTGGAAGTAGGCGTTCAAGATGCTGAGGTGAATACGTGATTTGTTGTCTGTCTGTCTTGGGGCCCATCCCGCAGCCGGCGCTCCCGCTGCACTTCTGTGCGCGGTGGGCCCAAGGGGGAGGGATTTTGCTCTCAATCTCTCTCTCGCTCTCTCTCTCTCTCTCTCTATCTATCTATCTATCTATCTATCTCCTCTCACTCCCTCTCCTCTCTCTCTCTCTCTCTCTCTCTCTCTATCTATCTATCTCTATCTATATATCTATATATATCTATCTCTTCTCTCTCCCTCTCCTCTCTCTCTCTCTCTCTCTCTCTCTCTCTCTCTCTCTCTCTCTCTCTCTCTCTCTCTCTCTCTCTCTATATATATATATATATATATATATATATATATATATATATATATATATATATATATATATGTCTTTCTATCTTTATCTATCTCTCTATCTATCTATTATTTGTATATACATATATCAAATTATAGATGATTGTATATAGACTGTTAAATCGATAAAAAAAAACCCATCAACATAGATATATAGACGACAAGAGAGCGACAGAGCAGAGAACGCAAACGGCCTTGACGACGGCCCGAGAGCCTCCGGGACGTCGAGGAACAGCCGAACCTCAAGACAAGATTTGGTTGTCTAGTGTCCTGGGATTTTATGGGCGACCCTACGATTGCCTGTAAACTGATACGTGATTGAGAGCCATTCGTGCGTATATGCGCTTCTACTATGATATATGAGGATATAAGATTATATGTGAATATAAATCAGAGAGAAATATATGCGTGTGTGATGCGATGGTGTTGAGTCATTTGGTATCGTTATGGTGGTATATGCAATGTGAAGCATTGATGATCGTGAATTACTCAGGTGTTTATATGTTGGAAGAATATCAAATAGATGTTGTGTTCTATCTCCCTTCCTATCACGCACATAGGCGTTCATGCGTGTACGCGCGCTTGTGTGTGTGTGTTTGTAATGTTTTAGGAAATAAGGAAGTCATCTGGAAAGCGAAAATCCCTCGCGTGCATAAACTATTTTGATAAAACGAAATACATGTTTTATCTAGGCTTTTTCTATGATATGAACAAAAAATAAAGTTTGTGTGTATATAAATATATGTATATATATATATATATATATATATATATATATATATATATATATATATATATATATATATACGTATATGTATATATATAAATATATATATATATATATATATATATATATATATATATATATATATATATATATATATATATACGTATATGTATATATATAAATATATATATATATATATACATACATATATATATACATATAGATAGATAGATATGTATCGCAAATGCTTTATATATTTCTGTTTCTATGTATTGGAAAAATCATTTGTCTAGATCCATCTACATCAGTATCGAAATCCACAACCATATCTATATGTGTATCTGCATCTATATAAATACGATCGACATGATATTTCAGGAGCGAAGGAGGCGCCGCAGAGAGCGAAAGTGCTCAACCCGCCAGCCGCCACCCGCGAGGCCATCGCCATAAGCAACATAAACACCCGAAAGAGAGCAAACTCCATCAGCTAAATCTGCAAGCGTAAAAAGGTAAGCCATCAAGTGCACTCACTTAGGGTCGGTGCACCTTCCTCGCTTTGTGTCTTAAGCCCCATGTACCCTCACGCTGCAAAGTGGCTTTTCAGGTCACCGGGTGATTGGTGTCCTATAAGAAGCCCGTTTTCCTGTGCATTACCCTGTGGTTTGCCTCGTGATCCTGCTACTTGAGGAGAGGCGCTTCTTGCTTCCATCGTGGCTGTACGTCGTTACTTTTGAAGTGAAGAAGGTACTGTACATTTTTTTCTTAACTTTATTTCTTATCTACCTTAATTAGTGAAGTACTATGTATGTGAGTTATGTATATGGCTGTAAGTACGTTTTACGGATAAGGATTATGTATGTATCTTCCTTTATTCAAAATAAAAACGATTTACCTGTATTGAATAAAACGCACATACGCAAAACAAACAAGAAATTGTCATATATTCACAATTACCTTCCTCGAACCCAACGTCAGTCTTCGTTAAACAATGATTCATCACAGAGTCTCTCCAGTGAATATAGCATTAGGAGCAGCTATGCATATATATAGGCCATAAACAACACCCGTGTCACACAAGTTCGCTGTGAGAATAGCAGAAAAGGGGTTAGAAGTCACAGTTCAATCTAACTTTGCAAAGTAGATACATCACTCTTTGACGTCAAGAGGAAAGATTCGTTGGGACAGAATATAATGAATAACTATAGTAACAACTAAAACAGGGAGAACGGCAAAGTAAAACAACAAACTATAATGAAAAATGTAGAGACGAAAAAAAAAACAAGATAAAACGACAAATATGAACAAGAGGGTACGATGATTTTGTAGACAAAATAAATAAAACAAGATCAAATTTATAGTAACAAAGAACTGGAACTAGGACGGAAAATATTTTAAGATGAAGTTATATGAATAACAATAATGATAATAATAATGAAATTGATAAAGATAACAACGATCATAATGATAATATTGATACAAAGTATAGTGATAATAATGATGACAATGATATTGACAATATTGATTCAAATAATAAAAGGAGCACTGCTATCAATAATACTGCAATGATAATATATAAGCAATCCACGCACAAAAGAAAGAAGAAAAAGAAAAGAAAAGAAAAGAAAAACATAGAGAAAAAAAAAGAATCCAGCTTATAGGAATAAGCGTGTAAAATGATATCCTTGATACACTTTACGGCGCATAAAAGGATACTAATGTTAACTCACCCTTAATGCATAGCCTCGGATTAAGCTTTTCGCAGCGCTGTTAACAACCTTGAGCTTTTGGGCTTTGGACTTTGAACTAGATTAAGAGAGCAATTTCCGAAATAATAACCGGTGGATAGGATATCAAAAGGGTAATTCCTTGTCTCTCGGAATTAGTTTTAATGATTAGCATAAGTATTCGGTGCGATTTACGCCTGGTATTTCGGGTTCTCGGTGTGTTTTTTTTCTGAAAAAGTCAGCTTTCGTGAAATAGTTATTACCGTATAGGGTTCCGAGTATTTTATACTTTTGTGTGTATATGTCTCTCTCTCTCTCTCTCTCTCTCTCTCTCTCTCTATATATATATATATATATATATATATATATATATATATATATATATATATATATATATATATATGTGTGTGTGTGTGTGTGTGTGTGTGTGTGTGTGTGTGTGTGTGTGTGTGTGTGTGTGTGTGTGTGTGTGTGTGTGTGTGTGTGCGTGTGTGCGTGTGTGCGTGTGTGTGTGTATACGTATGCATGCATTCACAAGTATGTA
>NW_028234406.1:27952801-27955301 GCF_977035675.1 Penaeus japonicus | reverse complement strand
TATTTCATTATCATTATTATCATCATTATCATTATTATTATCATCATCCTTATCATCATCATCATTATCGTTATTATTATCATCATCGTTATTATATTTCCAATTCCCTTTTTCTCTCTCTCTACTTTCTTTAATATCTCTCACTCTCTCCTCTCTTTCTTTTCTCTTTTTTCCCTTTCCTTTCCTTCTACTTTTATGCATACCCCGAATTACCCTTTAATCAATGCAGAGGAGGATTCCGTCCATCATTAACGGTTGTAAACACCGCCAAAGGAGCGCAATTTTCCCTTCGTGGAGAAAATTGGCTAATCTGGACAATTAATGAGGTTCGACACTTAGCTCCTGATGGATGCTAGACTGTTCTGTAGACTGTGTATAGGCTTATCACTCGATGTTGTGGTCATATTAGGACATTTAAACAGTCTCCCTTTATTATGTTTCACTTTCTCTTTCTCTCTTTCTTTTCTTTCTTCCTTTTTTCTTTCTTTTTTCTTTCTTTCTTTTTTCTTTCTTCTTTTCTTTCTTTCTTTTTTTTTCTCTCTCTCCCCCCCTCTCTCTCTCTCGCTTTCTTTCTTTCTTTCTCTCTCTCTCTCTCTCTCTCTTTCTTTCTTTCTTTCTTTCTCTCTCTCTCTCTCTCTCTCTCTCTCTCTTTCTGTACTTTAAAATCGTGCATGTTTACCTGTGTTGTTCACATTTTTATTTCAGAAAATGATGATTAGAGTTGAAATAGCTATGGAGTTTGCGCATATCACACAATCATCAATTTAAAAAAAATCAATGTTATTGGATTAACCCACCTTAAAGAAAATATTATCTTTCAAAATAAAATAAAAAACATCCAGCCTCGCACAACCAGCTTCCCAGAAGCAATAACTGGATTCTGTTTCTGCACTTGAAACTCGCTCCAATTCGAGCAATAATTTCCCAAATTTTGTATCACCTCTTATTTACATCAATTTCCCACGGATCCTCATTTATGATAAGGTCTGTCTACTCTACAAGCCAAGTTTCGTTTCTAACCAACTTTCAAACTGAGGATGCAATTATATCAAGGACAGCAGTATTAACGTAGATGATTATACATTTCACTTGAAGGCTCCTTAACCCACAGCCTACTACGACAGGGGCGAAAGCTTGAAGGCTCCCATATACGGAGAAAGTTAATCAAAGTTTTCCATTTTAAGAAATGTTTATATGTATCGGTAGCTGTGAGTATGAGAGTGTCAAATATGTAAATGGGAGAAAAACTGAAATAGCAGTTTGCCCAATAATTAGGTTGAAATATTATCGTATGCACTGAGAGGCCCACGATGATGTGTGTGGACTCTGCACTCCCAAGAGGGAGAGAGAGATGGAGGGAGAGAATGAGCGAGAGAGAGAGAGAGAGAGAGAGAGAGAGAGAGAGAGAGAGAGAGAGTATGAGAGAGAAAGAGAGAGAGAGAGAGAGAGTATGAGAGAGAGAGAAAGTATGAGAGAGAGAGAGAGAGAGAGAGAGAGAGAGAGAGAGAGAGAGAGAGAGAGAGAGAGAGGAGGTAGGAGGCAGAGTAGAACGAGGGGATGGATACCAGGGGAAAATTCACCTCTCACGACATGTGTTTGTTTGTTTCTTTGACGTGTTTCTGTGCTTCTAGAAATGGCATGTCTTTTTCGCGTTATTTTTTCTCACAGTTCACCCATTTCGTATAAGGATTTTTCATAAGATGCAACAAAAACAAGAAACGGGGGTCCCTGCCTCTCTCATTATATTCACATTCACATTTATTTGACTGTTGACATGTTGTGGGTGATGTGTCTGCACCTCCTACCACTTAACATAGCATGCGGTCCCTTTTAAGTTTCGAAATCAAAAGGTCTTGAAAGTGCGAACACATTTACTATCGAAGATTTTTTCGAAAGATGATCGAATTGTTCATACGGTAATTCTATTCAAAAATAAAAAAGTGAACATGAAACAAAACAGAAAAAAATAATTACACCGCCACTTATTTCATATGTATTGAGTTTGTCATTTGTATTTAATTCATAAAATCTTCGTTATAGCACATTCATGGAAGCGAAGAAGGTAGAGAACTGAGTATGTCTTATCACAGACGCGATTTACACTTCGGTGTTGATATGGAAGTAGGCCAGTCATTTGCTTGTTGACTTGTAGCAATATTTAGCATTGGCACGATTTCCGTTTGAATTCATCCTTCTCTAGGTTTGGGGATTATTGAGAAATGTGGATTATTTCTTGGAATATTGTATATTTCGATTGAAAAATAGAGTACAAAAAAGAACACAGAACACATAGAAAATATGTTGTTACATAGATCCGTTTGTTATTTGCTAGCCTTCCGTATGTGTGCATGTGAGAAACAGAAAAAGAGCGGTCGGGTTTATGTGATATTCACATTCCCTTTTTAGTGTGTATGTAAGTGGAGCAGCAAGTGAGAGAGAAAGGGAGAGAGAGAGAAAGAGAGAGAGGGGGGGGAGTGAGAGGGAGAGAGAGAAAGAGAGA
>NW_028234406.1:27935301-27937801 GCF_977035675.1 Penaeus japonicus | reverse complement strand
AGAAGATAACTTAAGGAAAATAAGAAACGCCGAAGACCTTCCAATGGGACAGGGGGAAACGCCCGAACACAATAGAAAAGAGGTTTGAGGGGAGTCTCAATCAAGATGGATGGAGTCACACGTCTCTCTCCCTTCCTCCTCTCGCCCCCGCCCTTCCTCACGTCTTCCCTCCCTTCCTCCCAACCTTCTTGCCCTTCCTATACACCTCCCACGATTTCTATCTACCTTCCTCCTCCTCCTCCCTTCTTCCCACATTTCCTTCCCCCATCTCCTCCCTCCTCCCCCTTTCCATATAACCCCCCTCCCTGCCCCCTGCTTCTCTCCTCCTTTCATCCCGTTCACCTCTGCTTCCCCCCTCCCTTCCTCCCCGCTCCCCTGCTTCTCCTCCCCCTCCCCTCTCTCCCCCTCGTCGTCCTTCCCCTCCCCCCTTCCTCCCATCTCTCCATCAGGCCTTTCCCCTCCTTCTGTCAATATTTGAACGGGTCAGCCCAAAGTGCACAGCTCCCGGAAAGGATAAGGAACTCTATGGCGAGAGGGAGGTCAGAGGAGCTCGACCTATAACAGGAACTTAATAGACATGCCTTGATGTGTGGATTATGCTAAAGACGTTCTTAGAAAGACAGGCATCGAAGCCTTGCACTCGCTCTTCTTGTGGAAATTTTTCGATTTTCGAGTATTTGCTGATGGAATAAAGGAGAATGAATAAATGAGATGTACATAACGAAATATAGAAAAATAAAAAGTACGACATCATATATTTTTTTCAATCTTGTATCGATTTAAATATTTTCCGTCGTCGGGGCTTCAGTACAATGTCGCAATTTACAGACACTGCTACATCCAGCTAGGCTATTTCGTTAGTTACCGACGTAGTCCTCGTGTTGTTTCAGCTCATAGTTGGTATAAAGGAGACTCGGCCTACATCAACCTGCTACGATCAATACAGATAACTCCCGGCTGCTTATAGGCCAAATTGCTGGGTTGTTTGGACAGTTGATGGGAGCGCACACCTTGATCTGGCTCTGCTGGTTGATCTGGTTGTTACTTTGATACATTTTCCTCTGTCTGTGTCTGTCTGTCTGTCTGTTTGTGTGATTATTTGTCTATTTGTCTTTTTCTGTATTTTTTTCTCTGTCTTTCGATCTGCCTGCCTGTCTGTCTGTCTGTCTGTCTGTCTGTCTGTTGGTTGTCCAATCAATTACTCTCTCTGATAGGCTGTCGGTCTGTTTATGTTCTTCCTTCTCTCGCCGTTCATTCCCTCCCTTCCGCTCCCTTTCTTTCTCCCTTTCTTCATCTAATTCTATCACGTGGCCTCATTTTTTATCCGGGACCTCCCCATCTCTCCCCCCCTCCCCACACACTCATTTATTTTCTTTACTTCCATCCCCCTAGCGTGTATTCATTTTTATCACATCAATTTTTATCATATGTAACCAATTTTCTTCTCCCTATTCTTCTTTCATTGGGTTTTCTACCCCTTCTCCCCCTCTTCCCCTCGCCCTTTCCCACACCTTAGCTCTAAGCACCCTTTCTAAGCGCCCCTTTCTCATTGTCTCTCTTTCTCTCCCCTCCTCTCCTCACATACCTGTCTCTCTGTTCTTAGCCTATCACTTCTTTTCTTCTTCATCTATGTATTTTTTCTCTTTCTCCGCCTCCGTATTTTTCTCTTCTCGAATCAACCTCTTTTCTTCTCTTTTCTCCCCTCCTCTCTTTCCCAAATCTTTATCTTCCCCTCCCTCTTCTTTCTCCCCTTATCCCTTTGTCCCCTCCCTTCCCCTCTTCTCCTCCCCTTTCCATCCTCTTCTTATCCTCCCCTTTCCCATCTTCTACTTTTCTCCCCTTCCCTTCCTCTTCTTCTCCTACTTCTCTTCCCTTCTCCATTTCACCTCCCCTTCCCTTTTATTCTTTCTCTTCTCCCTTTCCCTTTCCCTTCTTCTTTTCCTTTCTCCCCTTTTCCCTTCATCCCCTCCCCGCCCCTCTCTCCCAAACTATTATCATCCCTCTCCTCCCTTCCCTCTCCCCCTCTCTCTCACTCCATCCGTCTCCTCCCGTCCTGCCTCTCACCTTCCCCCTCTCCCCCCTTCCCTCTCTCTCTCTCCCCCTCTCTCTCTCCCCCTCCCCCTCCCTCCTCTAAAGACCCCGTCCTTTACCTGTAAGACAAAAGTATCAGCCGAGGCGCCGACGTCCGTTGTCGTCCGGTGAAAAATTACTCCATCGCGAAAAGGCATCGGGGGCGTTCGCGCGATAATGACGGGTCGGTGCAGGTCGGCTCGGTTCAGGTCCGAGAAAGGTCGGATCGGGCTGGGTCGGGTCAATTCAGGTCCGAGAAAGGTCGGGTCGGGCTGGGTCGGCTCGGTTCAGGTCCGAGAAAGGTCGGGTCGGGCTGGGTCGGCTCGGTTTAGGTCCGAGAAAGGTCGGGTCGGGCTGTGCCGGCTCGGTTCAGGTCCGAGAAAGGTCGGGTCAGGCTGGGTCGGGTCGGTTCAGGTCTGAGAAAGGTCGG
>NW_028234406.1:27920301-27930301 GCF_977035675.1 Penaeus japonicus | reverse complement strand
CTTATTGTATGTGTGTTGTATATCTGCAAAATAATGGTATAAAAGAGAATGCACGAAATAAAATCATTAAAAGGTGAGGCATATATGTCTAGTCTTTTTCTTCTTATTCTTTTTCTATCCATTGTGGATCTTTTTGTTAATCCTCTGAAGCGTTATGTTACATATAATATGTGCCTTTTATATCTTTTGCATATCTTAAACATATGCGTTTTATCATGTATCACAATATACAGTTGTAAATATCGCATATCCTATATCTGATAAATGTTACTGATATTGATATTCTCTCCTATTTCCTTTTTCTTCTTCCTCTTACCATCAAAATAAAGATTGTAGAAATATCTTTTTTCCCGTTTTTTTTTAAAATCTCCTTCCTATCATAATTACAAACATCGTGGTTATCATTATTCCTATGATGATGATACCTAGAATTCGGATGGTAACGGTTAGTAACATTACCGTAATTGTTACTATACTACTGTTATTTTGTCATTATTACCATCATCACCATCATCATTGCTCTGTTACTGACATTATCGATTGCAATTATTGCTGTCATCATTATCATCCTTATCATTATCATCACCAATATGACTATTTTTTGTCCTTCCTATAATTTCTATTTGCATTAATATCATTACTATTGTTGTTATTGTTATTATTACCATCATATCTTTACTATCATTACATATATATATATGTTTTCTTCTAATACACACTGTATACATATACATTTTTTAAGATATCCTTTCTATTGTTTTATTTTTACTTGTTAGTCTTCTGATCATAAATACTTACATATGAAAAATGAAAAGCCTCAAACTTAAACTAATTTCAAAAATCGATCGAAAACATTGAAATTCTTGCAAGAAAAACGACACATCAGGAAAGACAGATAAAGGCCAAATAAACAGGTATTCAAATAGGTGAAAAAGCAAATAAATTTCGGAGAAAGAGAAACAGAAATCAAAGATACGCTAACCGAATGAAAAAACAAACAAACGAATAAACGCTAATAAATAAATAAACAAACGCATAAATAAGATTACTAAGAAGAAGAAGAAAAAGAGAAAGTAAACAAGACCATCGGCGGCGACTCGTAACCCAGCCTAACACACCGTAATACAACGCCAGCACTGATGCTTTTATTCCACGTGTTATTCTGGGCGCCATGTTTGTTTCCTTGTCCATCTGCTCGCCTTGGCTTATCTCTCCCTCGACTCCTATGCATATTCTAGCCCCTTCACGACCTGCGAGCCAAAACTGTTGATTTGCATTAGATTTTCTTTATCTTTCCTTGTTTTTCTCTTTTAATTAGATTTTCATTCTTCTTCTTTCTTTTCCCCTTTTTCTTTCTTCCGTTTTGATTCGTTTTAGTGGGTTCTGTTCTATTTTTAGGTGGGTGGGGTTGGGGGGAGGGGGGGCTAAGTCTGAAGGCCTGTTAGAGAGTTTATGCGATGTTTTTTTTATTATATTATATATATATATTTTTTTTTATTATCATTTTATTTGTCGTTTTAAGGTTGTGGCTCGGTTTGTTTTTGAGAATGAGATTTTTGTTTTCGATTTCGTTTGGAGGGAGAGAGAGAGTGAGTGAGTTAGAGAAAGAGAGAGAGAGAGAGAGAGAGAGAGAGAGAGAGAGAGAGAGAGAGAGAGAGAGAGAGAGAGAGAGAGAGAGAGAGAGAGAGAGAGAGAGAGAGAGAGAGAGAGAGAAAGAGAGATAGACGTAGAGACTTACAACAGCATGAATAAACATTAACACAAATAAGAATAAAACAAAATCTTAATTCTCCCTTTTGCAAATGCGTTTTACTAAGGATTTAACCGCACCTCGTCTAAATAAGCATCATAAGATGGCCTGTACAAATATCTCCCTCCCTTTACTTCTCTCCTTCTATCTGTCTATTTCACTATTTCCTTGCATCCGTTTTTTTCTTTCTTTCTTTCTCTCACTTCTCCCTCTCTTTAATGAAAATAAGAGAGGACACACACACACACACACACACACACACACACTCACACACACACACACACACACAACACACACACACACACACAAACACGCACACACACACACACACACACACACACACACACACACACACACACACACACACACACACACACACACACACACACGTACATGCCTTCCTTACCCCCAACCAACGTGCCTTATGGGAAAGCTCTTTCACGGTGAAAAATGCCAGAAAAACGAGGTCAAAGATAACGATTAGATTGCCTTCATGAGTGACGAGAAGTTGACCTTACCTGACAGCCATGACTGATGTAGCTTGTGTTTTTGACCTTTTAGGTAAAAAATGGACTCTATGCCGTATAGTGGAATTCCGTTTGCGTGTCTATTCAATGCAGTTAGTTATGTTTATGTTATATATATATCATATTATATAATATAAATATATAATATATAAAAATATAAATATTATATATATATTTATACATATATATATATATAGTATATATATCTATATATAGATAAATAAAAAATATATATATAGAATAAATATATACACACTGACACAAACCACACACACACACACGATATATATATATATATATATAAATAATATATAATATAATATATATATATATATATATATATATATATAAATATATATCAAATACTGTTGTGTGTGTGTGTGTGGTGTATTATAAATAACAAATATATAATACATATATGTACATACATATTATTATAATATATACAAATATATATAAAATAAAAATAATATATAAATATAACATATACATATAAATATATAAATGTATCTATATAACAATGGCATCATATATATATATATATATATATATATATATAATATCTCTAAGCAAAAAATCAATACTATATATAAATATAAATAATCTATATATATAATGCCTATATAACTATAAAAATAATAAATATTATATATCTAATATATATATATAATATAAATGTGTGTGTGTTGTGTGTTGTGTGTGTGAGTGTGTTTGTTGTGAGTGGTGTGTGAAATGTGTGAGTGATATACAATTAATTTAATATATATTTTTATTTATATATATATTTATATATTTTAATTATTCATATAATATGGTATTATATTTATTTATATTTTTTTATATTTATATATAAATATATATATTTATTTATATATATATTTTATTTTTTTTAAATTTTTTATTTTATATTTAAAGTATATTTTTTATTTTGCTTATCGATTTATTTTTATATTTTAATTTATATAAATTTTTTTATATATTTTTTATATAATATATATATATATATTTATTTTATATATATGTGGTGTGTGTGTGTCTGTGTGTGTGTGTGTTGTTTTGTGGTGTGTGGTGGGGTTGGTGGGTGTTTTGTGTTTATATATTTATATATATTATATATATTATTTATTTTTTTCATATAAAAATAAATATTAAATTAAATTATTTAAAAGTAACAAAAAATATTTATATATTATATATATATAATATATAATATATTTATTTTTGTGTGGGTGGGGTGTTTGTGTGTGTGTGGGGGGTGGGGTGTAGTGTGTGTGTGTGTGTGTGTGTGGTGCATATTTATATATATATATATATAATATATATTATTTTATTTATATATATTATATATATAATTTTTAATTTTTATATTTATTTTATAATATAAAATTTTTATTTATATGATTATTTATATTTTTATATATATTTTAAATTTATATATATTTTTATTTATGTAATTTATAATATAATGTTTATATTTTATATTTTATAATATAAAATTTTATATATTATATATAATTTTATATATATCAGGGATATTCTATACATGATTAACCTCTCTTCCCCCTCTCTCTTCTCTCTCTCTTCCCCTCCTCTTCTTCCTCTCTCTCTCTTCTCTCTCTCTCTCTCTCTCTCTCTCTCTCTCCCTCCTCTCTGTAAGAAAAAAAAAACTTTACTCGGAATTTGCGCCCTTTTTTTTTTTATTTGCGTGCTTGTAATGATGGTCTGGAACCGTATTGTTTATGTCTATGGAGGGTGGAATAAAAACCCTTGCGATTAGGACACGCGGGGGCAAGGAAGGAGAAAGAGTGAGAGAAAGAGGGAGGGGGAGAAGAGGAGATGGAAGATTGATGAAGAGAGAGAGAGAGGGGGGAAGAGAGAGACGGGGGGGGGGGGAGACAGAGAGGAAGTGTTATATATAAATAAAGCCACTTGGAACACGGTCTGACACTTAAATCATGATATGAACCATCAAAGAAAGAAATGGAAAAGGAAATGATAATAATATACCCGCGGGTTTAGTTCGTTCTTAAATATGAAATTATTGAGCACTCGACCGGAAATAAAACGTTTTGGATTTCTTCCTTAGCTTTTCAATGGGTGAAAAATCTGGATTTCCACTCGAATATATGTTGAGTGGAATTTTTTTTACATGATATAAGTAAATTATTTAATGGTATTTTATTATTTATTTGTATCTATTTCTTTTTTTATATTTTTATTATTTATTTTTATTAAAATGTTTTTTTTTATTTATATATTTTTTTTTTTTTTTATATAGATTTTTTTTTATTTACTGTTTTTTTTATATTATTTTTTTTATTTTTTTTAAATATATTTTATTTATTTAATATTTTTATTTTTTATAATTTATATCCTTTCAATATTTTAAATATATTATTTATTATATTTATAATATATTTTTTTATTTTTATTTTTTTTTTTTTATATGTGTATATAGATTTATTTTTCTTATTTATTTTATTTTATATTTTTATTTATATTTATTTATTTCACCTACAAACTAATATTAAAATATTTTATTAATTTTTTTTAAAATTTTTTTTATTATTTATATTTTTATTATGTTTTTTTATATATATTTTTTTTATTTATATTTATTTTTATATTTTTAATATATATATTTTATTTATGTTTATTTTTTTTTTATATTTAATTTTTAAAAATTTATATTTATATTTTTATTTATAAAATAATGTTTTTTTAAATTTACATATATTTTATTAAAATTTTTATATATATATTATTTTTTTATTTATATATATTTTTTTTTATATTTTTTTTTATTTATTATTTATTATATATAATGTTTTTTTTTATATATTTTATATTTATATTTATATTTTATTTTTAAATTACTGTTTTTTTAAATTTTTATATTTTTATATATATTTTATTAAATTTTTAATAATTTTTTTAAAAATTATTTTTTTTAATATATATATATATATATTTTTTATAATATATATTTTATTGTTATATAGATTTATTTATTTAAATATATTTATTTTTATATACTCACACCCACACATATTAAATTATTATTTTCAATTAATATTATATATTTTTAATAATTATATATTTTATATTTTTTTATATATTTTACATAATAATATATTATATGTAATTATATATTTTATATTTTTTTATGTATAATTACTTTTTTATAATATTTATTATTTTAAAATATATAAAAAATATTATTTAAATATATAGTATGTTTTTAAAATTTTAATTTAATATATATATATATTATTATATATCATTTTTTAAATTAAAATATTTAAAATTTTTTATATTTATATTATTTTAATTGATATTTTTTTATATTTTTATATTTATATATATATATATAATTTATTAATATATATATTTATATATTTATTTTTATACAGTGTGTGTGTGTGTGTGTGTGTGTGTGTGTGTGTGTTTGTGTGTATGTTTATTTTTTTATATAAATATATTATTATTTATTATTTATATATATTTTTTATATATTTCAGTATTATATTTATATATATATATTTATTTTTAATATTTTTAAAATATATATATTTAAGGGTTTTACATTTATGTATGGATATATAAAAATATATTTTAAAATATATAATTTTAATTTATATTATATATATAATTTTTATTATATATTTTTTGATTTAAAATCTATAGTAAGTTATATGCATATTTAATATTTTAAAAAATATATATATAATTTAATTATTTATTACTTATTTATTAGATTAGATTTTAGATTTTTTTATGTTTTGTATGTAGTATGTTGTATGTTTACATAAAAATATATATATATTTATATATTTATTTATATACCTTTTTTTTATATATTAGATATATTTACTTTTATAAAATATTGTGTTGGTGTGGCGCGGGCCGCGCGTTTTGTGTGGGTTTTTTTAAATCTTTTATTTATTTTTTTTATACAATATACAAAACCCAAAATCCATGTATCAGATACGATCAGATGAAGATGCTGCCAACGACGTGTAAGTCTTCATGTACGTTATCAATGTAATTATCGTAATGACGCTTATGGTCGTTTACTCATGGTGTTATTGCTGCTAATCGTCGTAATGATATACCAGTGAACGGTATTAAAACGGTTTATGGTGTCGTTCATAACACTGGGTGTTATTAGGAGCTGTAATAATGGAAGAGTTATTATTTAAATGTTTTGAGCATGAAAAAAAAAACAGGAATTTTCAATACGAATTACAGTACAAGTAATATCGCATCTGTTTTGAAAAAAGAAAAATTATTTTGAATATGAATAATTCCCATCTCTCTTTCCTTTTCACAAACACGAAATGATTTTATGGTCACCATCCTTCTTTGGGTCTTTTATATCACAAGCACAGTTTAAAGGATGTTGTTGGGGGGATGTGCTGATAGTGTGCGTGATGTTTTTTTTTTCTTTCTTTCTTTTTTGGGCACCAACTCAAAACACACCACACACACACCACACACACACACACACACACACACACACACATATATATATATATATATATATATATAATATATATATATATTATATATATATACATAAATATATATATATATATAAACGACTGTATATATGATATATATGTATATATCTATATATATATATATATATATTTATATGTATATATATATATTACTTATGTATGTATATATATATATATATATATATATATATATATATATGTATATATATATTCTTTTTTTTCAGGGGTTGGGAATCACTGTGTTAGACATATAAATCGTGTCAAGGAGAATCTGAACAGAATGTCACGTGACAGGTCCTGCCTCTCGAGTCTAATGAGTTAATTAGATTAATAATAAGCCGTCAAATGAAAAAGTCGCCACTGCTCTTGAAGCCTGATAGATATTAGATCAGTTTCTCAATGGCTGAACTGTGCAGTGAGTGCGCGAATGATCACTGAATATATCATAAACAGTTCTGTAAACTGCCCGCGTTCTTTCCTGACAGAATATACGAGGTGAATTTTTTATAGACTAGGCGGGGGGTTAAACATTCGCAAAATCTCGCTAAATATCAAATACATATATGACATATGGATAGGATGTGATTTTCACGTGTTTTACCAGGCAATTAACCCGGTATACCTCATGCCACCTATACACACACACACACACACACACACACACACATATATACATATATACATATATATATATATATATATATATATATATATATATATATATATATATATATATATATATATATATATACATATAATGGGAAAGTGAGAGAGAAAGAGAGAGAGAAAGAGAAAGAGAAAGAGAAAGAGAGAGAGAGAGAGAGAGAGAGAGAGAGAGAGAGAGAGAAAGAAAGAGAGAGTTCAAATTCAAATTCAAAATAACGTATTCCATTAATTACAATGGTTATTCTATTTACATGTATAGCATTTACATTGTATAATAACATAGTATTAACATAGACAATATAAAGTACATGTGTGGCCAATATAGACAACATATTAACATTACAAGTGACTGAAATACCGTGTTTGGCTTGATGTTCAAGCGTCTGATGTCATTGATAATTCAGATGTTCTTTCAATTTTGTTTTAAATGTATTTAGGTGAGAAATATTTCTAAGATGTTGTGGCAGATGGTTCCAGATCATTGGTCCTCGGATCTGCATATTTCTTGTCCCTGTTTTCGTATTTGACCTTTTGATATACAGAGATGTTTTTGGTCTTGTATCGACTCCTGATAAACTGGATATTATTTTTGTAGGTAAGAGCCAATATGGATAATGTCCTTGTATAATTTTGTGGATTAGTATACTTGTGTCATAATTGTGTTTTTGTTAGATTTTTAACCATTTTAATTTGTTTTTGTGTGGTGCTATGTGGTCAAATTTATATAAATTTCTTATCGCTACTCTTGCAGCAAAGTTTTGTAGTTTTTGCGTTTTTTGTATTTGTGTTTTGTTAGTTGAACCCCAGATGTTTAGGCAATAGTCAATGATATTGAGGGCTAGTGTCTGCACGACAGTGATTCTTGTTTCTGTGGGGATTTTGTCTTTTATGTGATTTAGGTATATCAAGGTGCCCATTACTTTCCTGTAAATGTAGTCAATATGTGTTTCAAAAGTCATGTATCTGTCTATGTATACTCCTAGATTTTTGACTGAGGTGCTTGGTTTAATGTAGCAACCTCCGAATTCTATAGTTGTATGTGTTTTCTATTAATTCGTTCAAATTGTTTACAGATGTTGCGTGAAGTTATTGAGAGTCACCGACGTACTGAATAAGACAAGTCATTGATAAATATAGTAACTAAAACTGGGTCTAATATGGAGCCTTGTGGAACACCAAATGAGACGTTGTAATAACGACAGATTTTCACGTATTTTGACAGACTGAGTTCTGGTCGATAGGTAATTTCTAAACCAATAGTTATTAATTCCGTGATTTCTTTGTTTGTTGAGAAGAATTTCATGGTTAACGCTGGTTATTGTCTGTTGCTATAAATTTCATTTGTGATTTTCAATAATGCGGTTTCGGTTGATAGCTAAATCCGTGTTGCGTGTTAGATAGAAGGTTATTTGCTTCCGGGAATGCTGTCAATTGGTTTGCAACTATTTTCTCAAGAACTTTCGAGATTACTGGGAGTAGAGTAATGGGGCGATAATTGATTATCTCATCTCTATCTCCTGATTTGAAAATAGGTGTTATGATGCCATGTTTCCAAAGTGATAGATAAGCACCGGTGACTATAGATGTATTTAAAATGACTGTCAGATAGTACGCAATTGCAGGTAGACTATCCTTTATGAATCGATAGGCGATACCATCCGCTCCAACGGAGTTTGTTTCTCGCAAGTGTTTTATTGTTAGTATTGTTGTTTCTATTTCTACTGGTTGTGGTATGAAAGTATTTACTGTGAGCCTTGTTCCCGTTGTGTTTTGTAGAAATGTGGAGCCGGTTGTCTGTTCATAGGTGAGTCTGTCGACTTGAAGTCATTTAAATGTTCTATATTGTTTCTAAAATTTATGCAACTGTCTGTGTGGTGTTTTTTCTTAGGCACTAGTGTATTTACCAGTTTCCATGTTTCGGAAGAGTCGTGTCTACAGTCTTTGAACTTGTTTTTAAAATAGTTTGCTTTTGTACACTTGATAACCGCTTTTACATTTCCTTTTTTTGCTTATATTCATCCTGAAGGGTGGCATCAAATCTTTTTATTTTGAGAGCCTTGTGAGTGCTATATCTATCGCTTATGGCTCTCTTAATGTCGTCGTTTATCCAAGGAGCAGGGGGACGTTTAATAGTTTTTGTTTTATACGGAGCGGAAGCATCTATGACATTCTTTATCACACTCGTTAAAACAGTAACTTGTCTGTCAACTTCATCTGTTAATAAAATCTCCGAGAGTGTCGATTCATTGGCCATGGTATATTGACAAAGTGACTGAGGGTCATAGGTCGTTTTGATAACTGGGTGTCGCTTTGGCTTCTGCATATTTAAAGTCATGGTCAAAAGTTCATGATCAGCAATTTGGCATGGGAAAGCGTCTGTATGTAGGATGATATCGGATCTGTTTGTTATTATGACATCTAATATGGATGAGGTATTTTCTGTAAGCCTTGTAGGCTTGTTTATGAGTTGCTATAATTTATTCTTCTTAATAGAGAGAGAGAGAGAGAGAGAGAGAGAGAGAGAGAGAAAGAGA
>NW_028234406.1:27875301-27880301 GCF_977035675.1 Penaeus japonicus | reverse complement strand
AGGCTATGCCTAAAATATTTGTTTGATTCACTGATGTGTTTTGTTTTAAGGAAGTGAAGCTTTCAAGTCATTATATCTATCCTTTTTTGAAATAGTGAAAATTTACTTTAACTCATAAAGGGAACATTAATTTAAAAAAGGCATACATTAATTTGAATTTTACAGGGAATTTTGTATTCAACTTATAATTATTTATACCTTAAAACTATGATCATTGATTTCTCGAAAAGTTTTAATAGTTCGTTTTTTTCTATCAAATTTTATACATCTATTTTTAGGACACTTTACTTTTACACTTCCTTTTTATAAGAAGCGTCTCCTTTCCTCTATTTTTCTTTTTCTTTTTATCCTCTTGTCCCCCCTATTCCCCTCTCTCTCTATTCCTCCTTCCTTCCCACTTCCCTAACGGTCTTTCACCACCTCTCTCTCACTTCCTACCTCACTACCTTCCCTCTCAATTCTCCTTCCCCATTTCCCCTCTTATTCCCCTTTCCATTCCAGTTCCCACCTCCCCACCTTCCTCCTCCCCACTTCTCCTCTTTCCCTTCCTTTCCTTCCCACTACTCGCTTCCCATTCCAATCCTTTTTCCTTCCCACTCCCCACCTCCACTCTTTCCCTCTTCCTCCCTTTTTCCCGCCCCTTCCTCTCCTACTTATCCTCTAAACCCCTGTCACC
Organism: Penaeus japonicus; assembly: GCF_977035675.1. Taxonomy (NCBI): domain Eukaryota; kingdom Metazoa; phylum Arthropoda; class Malacostraca; order Decapoda; family Penaeidae; genus Penaeus; species Penaeus japonicus. The sequence goes on along the minus strand of NW_028234406.1, from coordinate 27,879,625 downwards.
CTTCTCCCTACTCATTACTTCTTCCATTTTCCCCAACTCCCTTTCTTCTTATCAATTCCTTTCTTTATTCCATCCTGCGTTTCTCTCTTTCTCCACACTACTTCCTTTCTCCCATCACTTCTGTTTATTGCGCCTCTCTCTTATCTCACTCCTTTTCCTCTTTCAAATTCTCTTTCGCCTCTTCCTTTCCCTGTCTTCCCCTCTTACTTCCCTTCCCTCTTCCCCTTCCTCTCTCTCCTCCCTCCTCTTTTCCCTTCCTCGCTTCCCCCTCTTCGTCTTTTCCTCCCTCTTCCTCCCACTTCCTATCCCTCTTTTTTCCTTTATCCATATCCCCCTCTTCCCCTTGTCCTTTCCCCTTTCTCTTCCCCCCTCTTCCTTTCCTTCCTTTTCACTCCTCTTCCTTTTCCACTTTCTTACCCCCATCCTTTCCCCTTTCTTCCCCTTTCTCTCCCCCCTCTTCCTTTCCCTCTTTCTTATCCCTTCCTTTCCCCTTTCTTCCCCTGTCTACTCCCTTCCCTCTTTCCTCTTTTTGTTCTCTTTCTCTTTCCCTCCCTCTTCCTTTTCCTCCTTCTTACCCCCATCCTTTCCCCTTACTTCCCCTATCTCATCCCTCCCCTCTTCCTTTTTCTCCTTCTCACCCCCTCTTTCTTCCTCTTTTTCCCCCCCTCACTTTTTCCTTTTCCTCCTTCTTATCCCCTCTTTCTCCCCCCCCCCCCGTCACTTTTTCCATTTCCTCCTTCTTATCCCTTGTCTTCCCCTTCCTCTTCCCCCTCCTCTATACCTCCTCCTCCTTACCTGTAACGGGAAAAATGTTGGCAAATACAGGTACCCATAAATCCAGAGCTTGAGAGACACGTAAGAAATCGTGCGTGTTTATTCGGCGGAGAGAGTGCTATGTTACATCACCTCGCGTCAAAGTTCTCGGCTTATGGCACTTACCTTTCTTCTTGCTCCTTATTTTTTCTTCTTCTTCTTCTTATGTCTTTATCATAATTTCACCGATACTCAAATTCTTTCTTTGTATTGCTGTTTGTCTTTGTCTCTCTATTTCTTTCTTTTTCTTTCTCTCTCACTTTTTTTTCTCTCGCTCTCTCTCACTCTCTCTCGCTATCTCTCTCTCTCTCTCTCTCTCTCTCTCTCTCTCTCTCTCTCTCTCTCTCTCTCTCTCTCTCTCTCTCTCTCTCTTTCTCTCTCTCTCTCTCTCTCTCTCTCTCTCTCTCTCTCTCTCTCTCTCTCTCTCTCTCTCTCTCTCTCTCTCTCTCTCTCTCTCTCTCTCTCTCTCTCTCTCTCTCTCTCTCTCTCTCTCTCTCTCTCTCTCTCTCTCTCTCTCTCTCTCTCTCTCTCTCTCTCTCTCTCTCTCTCTCTCTCTCTCCCTCTCTCTTGCTTTCCCTCAGAATTTCTGTCTTGCCCTAGGAAGGACTATCTATCATTAGCATTACGGTTGCCGTCTCACCTTGTCTTTTGCTCTGTTGTTGTTACAATGTCGTCTGTTTATATCTTGAGAAATAATTGATTCATCAAAACGAAAGGAAAGAATAACGTCGAAGGATGTATGATAATAGTCATGAATAGTAATACTAATGCAAGCACCTTTACGACCATTGCTCTTGATGACAACTTTTACTGTAACGCAATAAGGATAATGAAAATCAGTATGCAGACATTGATATTGATTTTGATAATACTGATCAGATATGAATATGATGATTGCAGTTATCATCATTATCATCATTTTCACTATTATTATCAATCTTATTATTATCATTATTATTATCAATATATTTTTTGCTATGGTTATTACAATCATTTATCGTATCACAACTATTATCATTATCATCACACTACTGATGCCATTATTATCGTTATCATCAGTATTGTCATAATCATCATTATCTTTATCATTATTACCTTCATCATATTCATCATTATCATTATTAGCATTATTATTATAAGTATTATTATCCTTACCATCATTATAATATTTATCTTTATCATTATCACCATTATATTATTCATCATTATCATCATTAACATTATTATCATCAGTATTTTTTTCATTGTCGTCATTATCATCATTTCTATCTCCGTTATCATTATCATTATTCACATTATCATTAATTAGTAATGATGACATTGATGATAATCATAATTATTATAATTATTATCATTATCATAATCATGTTATTGTCGTAATCATTGTTGTCCTTATTGTCATTATCATCATTGTTCTAATTCTTATTACTACCATCCTTATTATCATAATGATTATAATGTTGAAGACGGTTGTGATGGTGATAATGATGATGATGATGTTGATGTACATGCATAAACTTACATGCGTGTGTGCGTGTGTAAGCCTGCTAAATATTGTATACATCATATTTTCTCTAAGGCAACCGAAAAGACACAAATGACCTTTTACCTCCGCTGCCCCCTGACATTCGCAGTTACGAGTTTAGTCAACATGTGAAATGTTGCTGGATCTGATCGTAGAGTTTTGGGCATTCTTTATGAATTTTAAAACTCACCTTGTCTTTGGATAAAGGCGTTAGATGGGTACCTGGCATAGGTTATGGGTATCCTATTTTCTCATATTCTATTCCCTCTTGTTTATCAGTTTATTTTAAATTAGCTGGGGTACATTGAATTAAGGATTTAATTTGATATGGTCTAGAATTCTGTGAATTTAATGTTTTATTGATATCTATGTCAGAATATGAACCTGGCAGTGTAGTTTAGTAGTTTGTATTAAGAGAAGTATAGTTATGTCCGATAAAGTTGAGACTAATGTATTCGTATCTTTCAGTTCAGTATTGCCATCATGAAATAGCTAAAGTAGATTTGCTATATATTCTGTTATCTAATGCAGTAAATGCTATGTTGTATTACCATTTGGATGTTATCACACACACGTGCGCGCGTTCTTCTCCAAGGGCTCCGTTCTCTATGATGTTTACAAAACAAAGTTCATGAAATAATACTCTCCACCTCTGTGTCTACAAGAATCAGGAAAGGTATTTTCTTAGTATTTAATTTTGTTATTATATGGCCCTTTCTCCTCCACACATACACACACGCACACACACATACACACACGCGCGAGCGCACTAAACATAAATACGCATACGCTCGCATTCTCCCCCTCTTTTTCAACCTGTTTCTCTCTTACTTCCTTCGTTTGCTTTACCATTAATCGCTCAGCCAATTTATCATGATTTTTCTTCAGTCTTTCCCCCCCCCCCTTTTTTTTCTCCTCCTCTTTCTCAGTTTTTTTTTCGGTCCATCTTTTTTCTTCTCTCTCTCTCTTGCGTTTACATCCATGCTCTACTTTTCGTGTCCTCATTATTAGTCCGTGTTCCATCTCTCCAACTGGCCCATAAGGAGTCCCTTCATGGCACTCCAAACACCCCCCATCCCCCCACCCCCCACCTTCCCAACCCCAATCGCACCATCCCTCTCCTTCCCTCTGCCCTCATCCCTTATTCCCCTCCCTATCCTCATCAACCGTTCTCTTCCCTCATCTTCACTTCCTCCCCCCCCCCCCCCCATTCACCTATTCCCTTCTCCACCCCCTTCACCCTATTCCCATCACCTCCCGACCCTCCTTCACTCTCTTCCCATTACCCCCCCCCCCTCCCTTCCTTCAGCCCAGCACCCCCGCCCCCTCCCTCCTCAAGAGCCCCCTAGTGGACAGGTTTGAGAGAAATGTCCGCTTTTTATGAGTTCCGAGCCGGCCGAGGGAGCCAAACTCGTCCTCACGTCTGCCCGCCGGAGCCAGTCCCCGATTTATGTCTCTCGAGGAGGAGAGAGAAACCCAGAAAGAAGGAGAGAAGGGTATGGAAACAATGTATAGATTATTCAGAGATCAGAAAAAGGTAGAAAGAGAGAGGCGAGTATTTGTTATAATTTCCTTCTCGCTAGTTATGATAATATTGTTTTTTTGTTTTTGTTTTTGTTTTTTGCTCTTTTTTTTCCTCCGAGCAGAGATTTATGAAAAACAGCGAGAACAGAAACCCTAACATACACCCAGTTCCTTCTCCTCTTCATCATCATTATCCTTTATGTTTCCTTTGAACCCCCGTTCCCTCCTCATACGCCATCTATCTTTGCGTATAATATAAAGACTCACTGACCCGAGGCTAACCTTTTTAGAATGGTCATCTCTCTCTCTCCATGCCAGGGAGAAATTGGCAGCCGCTCAAAAAAAAACTGGAGATATAATACTTCAAAGAATGTTCTGGAAAACGTATTATTACAGGCTGTCATGTTAGCCGACAGGCATTAAACTCCGGAGCATCTGGGATAATGAGGACGTGGAAGCGTG
>NW_028234406.1:27865301-27870301 GCF_977035675.1 Penaeus japonicus | reverse complement strand
ATCAAACTCACTTTTGCCAAGTCGCTGATGCAGACATCTTGAAACTAAATGATCGAGAAAAGTCGTGTGCAGATAGGATGGAGTGGCGTCTCAGCGCATCTTAAGAGGCTGCAAACTTTGCCGTTTCCTCTTCGCTTCCTATGTTAACCTCAGCAGTCCTTCATAACGCGAACTTCCGCTCCTTAAGAAAAGCGATGAAAGACTATTTTTATTTACATCTCAAGATCCTGTATGGATCTTGGTTTTGAAGGTACGGTCTTAGAAGTTACTTTTTTCTCTGGATAAATATCAAGATAAAGACAATAACTGGAAACTTTAATTGGATCTGAATAGTAATTATTCAGTCAATAGGCCTGCTTGATAAACGGAGCGTTTTTATGTGAACAAGAATGTAAACAATAATTGTGCATAGTAATATCATACGTAATGATAGTAAAATGACGATGATGTTAACGTTGATATAATGATAATGACAATGATAATGGTGATAATGATGATAATAGTTATAATGTTAATGATAATGACGATAATAGTAATAATATTTATAATGATGATGATAATAGTAATACTGTTAATAACAATGATGATGATAGTAATGATATTAATAATATTTATTTGATGCATCGTAAGTATGTTATTAGATTAGTGATGTAATAGTATGAATGTTAAGTAAATTAATGACGATAATAGTAATAATATTGATAATGATGATGATAACAGTAATTATGTTAATAATAATGACGATGATAGTAATAATGTTAATAATAATGATGATGATAGTAATAATATTAATGATAATGATGATAATAGTAATAATGTTAATAATAATGATGATAATAGTAATAATGTTAATAATAATGACGATAATGTTAATAATGTTAATGATAATGGTAATAATGTTAATAACAATGATGATGAAAGTAATAATATTAATAATAATGATGATATTGATGATAGTAACAGTGATAATTTTAATAATAAGAAAAGGATAATGGTAATACCAATGATAATGATAATACTAGTAATAATGATAATGTTAATGATGATAGCAATGATTATGAAAATATAATTGCTATTATACTAATTATGAAATTAAGTATGATATAAATAATTATATTATTAAAAATAGACTATGACAATGAATAGATATAAAGACAATACGATGATGAAAGCAATAAAGATAATGATGATCATGATGGGAAGTGATAACGACAATAATTACAACAATAACAAAATGATAGCAATGATGATAATAATAATAATAATAGAAATATTAATGATGAGGATACTTATAATCGCATTAAAGATTATGATACTAATAATCATATTGAGAGTAATAACGATGATAATGATAACAACAATAAAACAATATTGGCACCACCCTCCCCCCCCAGACCCCAGATAGTAATAATGATAACCTTTTTATTTTCTCATGACGAACCACGACACCCAACACACCAGCACCCCTGATAATATAATGATAATGATAATGATGATTATAGTAAATCAACAACAATAATAATGACCACATTAATGAGAATAGAAAAAAATGATAATGATGACAATGACAATGATGATAAGGCTAAGACCAATAATGATGATAATGATAAGGAGAAAACACTAATAAGAATATCGATGATAATGATAACATCAATAGCAATAAGAATGGTGATAATGATAATGATATTGGCAATAACAATTATGATAATAGTGATGATATTAATAATAATGATGATAGTATCCATAATATTAAAAATGATGAATATAATGATAATTATGATAACGATAATCATGATGAGGATCATCATCATCATAATCCTATATACACATAGAAAACGGTGATGCTATAGTAACATACAAACGGAAATTATAAAGGCCATTTAGATAGATTAACTCCTACAACCTATTGAGGATGTTTACACAACACAAGAAGACATCCATTTAATTTAGTTCACATCCAACAAGACATCAGTGAGTACTACAGTGAAGTCAGCGAATCCTTCTGAATCCAGCAATAAAACCAAGTAAACCGTCACAGCCATGCAATAAATCCAGAGAATCCATCTTAATCATGCAATAAGACCAAGGAGTCCACCATAGTCATGCAATAAACCCTGCGAGATACCCCCTCCCCCCTACCTATATGCCTTCCTCCTCTCCCCCTCACCTCCTTCCCTCTTCCCCACCCCCTTCCTCTTACCTCATCTCCTCCAATTTTTATTCTATCCTCTCTCCCGTTCCTCCACCTCCCCTTCTTCTGTTCTTGCACCTCCCCCTCTCCCCTTCCTCCACCCTCCCACTCCCCTTTCTCCACCTTTCCTCCCCTCTTCTCCCATTTTCCCCTCCTTCCACTCCCATTCCACCTCCATCTTTCCCCCTCCCATTCTTCTTTCCGATCCTCCGCTCCTCCCCTCCTCCGCCCTCCCCTACTTCTCCACCTTTGCAAGACGTCTCTGCCCCGGGAGGGTAGAGGAGCAGAGCGCGAACCGACACTCCACTTTTATTAACTCCACTCACTCCAGTCTCGAGGTTTTCCCAATTAAGTGAGGCAGACGGTAAGGGAGCGTAACAAACCGCAACGACGCCAACAACACAAATAAAAGAACTTGTCCATTGTTACTGTGCAGTTAGTGACGCCGTCGGAGACAATGGGGGGAAGGGACGACCTCCACGCAAGATATTCGCAATTAAAATGTCATGTGTTGTGTGTATCACTCTCTGTGTCGCTCTCTTAGTTCGGGGCAAGGAGAGGGGGAGGACTGGGGAGGAGAGGAAAAACGGGAAATAATCGCATGACTGGGGAGGGCGTAAGGATTGTCGGAGAGTATATTATTTTTTTGGGTTATTGTGTTTATGTGGGTAAGGGGAATGGCGGACGGATACCTGGGGCGGAGGTGGATGAGGAGAGGACCGTTGTGGGTGAAAGAGGAATTTAAAACTGTATTGGGAGGAGGGGCGTTTAAGTGGGAGCGGGGAAGGATCTGGGGAGTTTGTAAATTGTAAGTTGAGTGGATGAAGGGGAAGGTACTGGGGGGTGTTTTTCGAGGAGGGGAGTGGAAAGAGGGTTTGAAGGACTGGTGTTGAGGAGGGTGTGGGAAGGGGTATAAAAGGACTGGTTGTGATATGTGGTTGGGGGAATCATGTAATTGGCGGAGGAGAGAGTACTCGCGAGTGGGAAGGGAAGGACGGGGGGAAGAGAGGCTAGGGGGGAAAAGTGGGAAGGGGAATGACTCGAAGGGAAAGCGTGATAGGGGCCTTTTAGGTGGGAAGAATAATAGCAAGGCTCATGGGGAGGAGAGGAGTGGAAAGGGGAGGAGGACTGGGGAGGAGGGGAGTGGGAAGGGGAAGGACTGGGGAGGAGGGGAGTGGGAAGGGGAAGGACTGGGGAGGAGGGGAGTGGGAAGGGGAAGGACTGGGGAGGAGGGGAGTGGGAAGGGGAAGGACTGGGGAGGAGGGGAGTGGGAAGGGGAAGGACTGGGGAGGAGGGGAGTGGGAAGAGGAAATGACAGAGAAAGAGGAAGGACTGGGAAGGGTGGAGTTGGGAAGGGAGGACTGGGTGGGAGGAGGGGACAACACACCCTAATTAAATCTTTAAGTGTGTGGGAAGGGGAAGGACTGGGGAGGAGGGGAGTGGGAAGGGGAAGGACTGGGGAGGAGGGGAGTGGGAAGGGGAAGGACTGGGGAGGAGGGGAGTGGGAAGAGGAAGGACTGGGGAGGAGGGGAGTGGGAAGAGGAAGGACTAGGGGGGAGGGGAGTGGGAAGGGGAAGGACTGAGGAGGAGAGGAGTGGGAAGGGGAAGGACTGGGGAGGAGAGGAGTGGGAAGGGGAAGGACTGGGGAGGAGGGGAGTGGGAGTTTAGGGAAGGGGAAGAGGCTACCGAGGAAAGGCCTGGGGAGGAGGGGAGCCTCATGTGGAGAAGGGGAAGGACTGGGCTCACTTCGAGGAGGGGAGTGGAGTAAAGAAGAGGAAGGACTGGGGAGGAGGGGAGTGGGAAGAGGAAGGACTAGGGGGGAGGGGAGTGGCCTTTTCCTTCCATCCTTTTCTTCTGTTGCTATGTCCTGTTCATTCCTTGTTCGTCTTTTCGATTCCGGTTCCTTGCCAGTGTCTTCTCTTCGATGTCCGTTTCCTTCCTCAAGGGGAAGGACTGGGGAGGAGGGGAGTGGGAAGGGGAAGGACTGGGGAGGAGGGGAGTGGAAAGAGGAAGGACTGAGGAGCAGGAGAGAAGTGAAAGGGAAGGGAGAAGGGAAGAAACATGGGAAGAGGAGAGAAGAAGTAGGGGAAGAAACAGCGAGATGGGGAAGGACTAGAGAAGAAAAAGAAGAGGGGGAGGTCCTTGGAAGTGGGGAGGTGAAGGGGAGGAACCAGAAAGAAGGGAAGAGATAGAGTAGTGGGGCGGAGAAAGAAGGAGAAGAAGGGGATGGAACAGCCATAGGAGAGAAGGAGAAAGACTAGGGAACACCCAGCAAAAGGGGAAAGAGAAAAATAAAAACAAGAGCAAAGCTGAGATAAAGGGGGGAAATGTGAGAAAAGAAATGTGTGACGAGAAGGGAAACAGAAGGAGGAGAGGCACTTGTAACAGCGGAAGTATAAGCGGATGTGCCAATGAAGCGAGACGAAAGAAATAGCCAAGACGCGCCTGAGGTGAGGAGACTGAGGATAGAGATGAGGATAAAGATGTGGGAAAAGAGAAGAACTGCTTCGATATGTTTTTCCTTGTCATTGTCACGCCCTCCATTTTCAAATGTTCTCGTTTTGCTGCTGTTCCTTGTTTAATTTGTTCGAGTTGCTCTATCGATATAAAACGGGATACACTTTTGAAGTTGGTATTCATATATATATGTCTTTGCATCTTCATTTTTCATACATCTCTTCTCTCTCTCTTTTTCTCTCTCTTTATTTATCTTTATCTCTCTCTCTATCTGTCTATACATGTAAATATATATATATGTATATTAATATATATATATATATATATTCAATATATATATATATATTATGTA
>NW_028234406.1:27847801-27850301 GCF_977035675.1 Penaeus japonicus | reverse complement strand
ACATTGAATAAACAACTTTCAGTAGGTCAAGAGAAAGAGAATATCAATCTTTGGAATGGTCTTTTTTTTAACCGCAGTAGTAGGCCTATCACTAGAAATAATTAGATACGTGACTGTCCTTAAAGATGATGGCGGCCAATCACATCTTGTACACCCTTGATACACCCCGTGTAGCGATGCCCTATATTCTTTACGTTTTTATGAGCAAATGGCAGAAGGTAAGGGAATGCATAATTGTGTGTGTGTGTGTGTTTATGTGTGTGTGTATGTATATAATATATATATATATATATATATAAATGCATATATATATATTTATATAATATATAAAGATTATATATATATATAAATGTATATATATATATATATCTAAATATATACTATATATATATATATATATATAGTATATTATATATATATAAGTATACGTATACTTATATATATATTTATATGTATATATAATATATATATATATATATATATATATATATATATATATGTAATATATACTTATATACGTATATATATATAATACGTATATATATATATAATATTTACAATAAATTTATAAACATTATATATATATATATATATATATATATATATTATATTACCACACCAGTATACGTATCTATATATATTCATATATAGTACATACATGTGTATATTTATAAGGATGAATACTTATATATATATATATATATAATATATATATATATATATATATGTATATATATATATATATATATATATATATATATATTTATCCAAAAACAATATATATTTATATATTTATTTATATATGTATATAAAAAAAAAATATATATATATATGTATATATATGCCTCTATATATATAAATATATATATAATATTTATATATATATATATATTTTATATATATATATATATATATGTATATATATATATAATATATATATATATATTATATATATATATATATATGTATATATAAATATAATATATATTATATATATATATATGTTAAAAAAATATATATATAATATTTATATACATATATATATTATATATATGCATATACATATATATATAAATACATAATATATAACTCATATATATGCATAACATATATATGCATTACATATATATATATATCTATATATATATCTATCTATTGATCTATCTATCTAGCTATCTATCTATAGATCTATATATATATATATTTATCTATATATATGTATATATATCTATATATTTATATATATATATATACAAGCACGTATGTATATGTGTGTGTGTGTAGTGATTATTTGTGTTGTGTGATTGTCTGTGTGTGTGTGTGTGTGTGTGTGTGTGTGTTGTGTGTGTGAAGTTGTGTGTTGTGTGTATATATATATATATATTATATATATATATATATATATATATATATATATGCTTATATATATATATATATTTAATATAAATATATATATATATATATATGTATGTTTGCATGTATGCAATATATATAAATTATATATATATATATATATATTATATATATATATATATATATATTATATATATATATCAATAGTATATGCATATATATATATATATATAATATATATATATAATATATAGATAAATATATATATATACATATATATATATATGTATGTATAATATATACCATACATAACTATATATTCATATATATATTTATATAATGTATATATATATATATATATATATATATATATATATAATATATATATATATAGATATGATATATATATATACTCACACACACACACACACACACACACACACACACACACACATACAAACACACACATACACACACACACACACATACATATATATAAGTGGATGGAAAATAAGTAAAGAAGAAATAGACAAAAACTATTTTACCCTGAACCCAAACAACGACCTTGCTGTTTAGAAGCCAAGAAGTGGCAGAGAAACCACACGAAGGCAGAGAATGGAAGACGGATAATGAAGGAGGAAATGTAAGAGAAAAGGAAAGGGATAAAGGATGTCATGTTCACTCTTTACTCTGACATCGACCTTCAGTTTAGTCGACAGGAGATGAAGAAGCGAAGTGGATTTACGACGCATCATTAGTGGACAAGAAGTGTAATCATAAACAGAAAATAAGAGGTATTTCATTCTACATGTATACACCCTAAATAGTCGAATGAATGAATGGAAAGATGGGTGAATTGATAACTTGTATAAAAAGTATAAGAAGAGGATAAAAGCCCATAATTGGACATTGTTTTTCCCTTACAACGATCTCCTTTCGTAACAAGGAAAGGGAAGGCAAAGAAACCCGAAGGAAGGGGCGTGGGAAAGGGATAACGGTAGACAGATAATAAGTAAAGTATAAAAGGAGGAGAAGCGAAGGAGACATTTCGCTCTTGTCCCTATAGCAACGACCCTGTTTGTTCGCTAAGGAGAAGGAGAGAGAGAGGAAGCGAAGGGAGGGAGTGGGCAGAAATCGGATAACGGTG
>NW_028234406.1:27777801-27780301 GCF_977035675.1 Penaeus japonicus | reverse complement strand
TTACTAAAATATAACAGCGACCGGGAGGAAAGCAATTCGGTGACGACAAGCCATGATATTCCATCGGTCCCTCATACTTAACGATAGCCAGTCACATTACAAAGGCAGAAATTAATGGCGAGGATCACGAAATTAACTGGATCTTAGGCTGTCGTCTGATATGATCATTGCATTCCATGGGAGTTGATATAGTTTCCTTGGGCAACCAATGGATATGAGCTCATGAATGAAAGAGAGAGAGGGAGAGGGAGAAAGAGAGAGAGAGAGAGAGAGAGAAATAAAGAAAGAGAGAGAGGGAAGAAAAAAGGGTCGGACAAAAAGAGAGAGAGAGGGGGGTAGGGTAAGAGTAAGAGTGAGATTGAATGAGAAAGAGAGAGAGAGGAGATGAATGATACGGAGGAGATTCGGTTAGAGATAGAGAGAGAAAGAATAAATGGACGAAAAACTGAGAGGTTACAAAAAAAAAACATTATTTATAATCATGAATTCACAACGTTTAAGATTAATCTATAGCAATGAATATCCAATAGAGTTAGATTGGTCACAGTCGAAGCGTCTTCCAACCAATGTTTCAATGCCTGTCTATTATAACAACTCAGAGTCATTTTCAAAAGATATATCAATGCCAAACTGCCAAAGATACTCAAATAACTTTACAGTCGCAACCGAAATGGAAAAGAAATGTGACTCTAATATTCAAATAAGCTTTCAGAGTCGCAGTCTATGGTCAGACCTCGAGAGAATCAGAAAAAGGTCAGAGAGATCGGTGTGATGTTCTTATTCTTGAAGATGAGGAAAGAAATCTCTTTTTTATAAACGCTTATTAGAAGCACTTATCTTAAATGTTTCGGAAAAATGATAAAAGTAAAATTTAGAAGAAAAAAATCCTTACCCTTTACTCGCTTCTCTTTCTCTTCTTTCAACCTTTCCCACTTCCTTTCCCCTCCCCTTCTCCCCTTGCTCCTTCTTTCCTTGCTCCTTTCCCCTCTCTTTCACTCTTTTTACCTAGATCACCTCCCTCTTCCCCTTTTCTCCTCCGTTCCATCTTTCTACTTCACTCCTCACCCCTTCCCCCTTCTGTTTTCACTCTTCACCCCTTGCTCCTTTCTCCTTCACCCCCTCCCCTTCCTCTTTCATCCCTCACCCCCTTCCCTTCCCTTCCCTCTTACCACGTAAACCTTCCTTCTTTAACCCTCTTTTACTTCCCTCCTCGCCCCTTCCTCCTCACCCCTTCCCTCAAAGCTCCCCAGTGTAAATAATTATGTTCTATCTTCTGTTCGAGTGAAACGTTCTGATTTCTCTTGCCAATCAGAGGAGAAAGACCGGATCCAAGTGATATATGACACAGAGGAAGCTAAAAGCCGCCTGGATGTTATCGGCCACTAACAGCGTAGATCTATCAGCCTGACGCTAATGCGTACCTGATCGGAATATAATGTATTTTCCCCTTTTTTTCATTTTGATTTTTCCTCGGGTTGTGGTCCGTTTTTCTTCCAATTTTTATTTTCCTCTCTTCTCTAGTAATTGTTTTATTTTTATCTCTCTTTTTCTTTTTCTTTTCAGGCAACTTGCAAGGAAAATGATACTAGTGTTATTTGCATCTTGTTATCTCTATACGAGAGGCGGAAGGGTTAAGCGCTCCTCTCTTTCTTTCTGTCTCGCTTTCGCTTTTTGGCTCTATTCTGTTTGTTTTGCTTTTTTTAGTCTCTCCTTCATTTCTCTTTGCTGTTTTGTTTCTTGCTTTTCTTTTTTGAATTTTTGAATGCCTTTGCCTTCCTGTCTCCCTCTCTCCCTCCCTAATTTCTCCCCTCCTTCCCTCCCTTCCTTCCTTCCTTCCCTCTTTCCTCATTCCTTCCTTCCCTCCCTCCCTCCCTACCTTCCTCCCTTCCTTCCTCCCTCCCTCCCTTCCTTCCTCCCTCCCTCCTTCCTTCCCTCCCTCCCTCCCTCCCTCCCTCCCTCCTTTCTTCCATCCCTTCTTCCTACCCTCCCTCCCTTCCACCCTTCCTCCCTCCCTCTATTCCTTCCTCCCTCCCTCTTTTTCCTCCCTTCCTTCCTCCCTCCCTCTCTTCCTTCCACCCTCCTTCCTTCCCTCGCTTCCTCACTAACTCCCTCCTTCCCTCCCTCCATCCCTTCCTCCCTTCCTTCCTCCCTTCCTCCCTTCCTCCCTTCCTCCCTCCTTCCCTCCCTCCCTCCCTCCCTCACTCTCTCCTTCCCTCCCTCCCTTCTTCTCTCCCTCTTTTCCTCCCTTCATCCCTCCTTCCTTTCCTCCCTCCCTCCTTCCCTCCCTTCTTCCTTCCCTCCCTCCCTTCCTCACTCCCTCCCTCCATCCATCCCTTCCTCCCTCCCCCTGCCTCCTTCCCATCCTCCCTCCCCCCCCCGCCTCTTTCTATTCCTCCCTTCCTCCCTCCCTCCCTCCCTCCTTCCTTTCCTCCCTCTTTCCTTCCCTCCCTTCCTTCCTCCCTGCCTCCCTCCCTCCCTGCCTCCCTCCCCCCCTCCTTCC